>NW_010565363.1:6008-21410 GCF_000687285.1 Phaethon lepturus | reverse complement strand
TACAACAGAGTAATCAAGCAGTATCTTTCAACTAATTTAACTATTATGAATTTAAATTTAAAAATTTATATTAAAAATATTGCCTCTGTTCTGCTCCTATGCAAGCAAATATTTTATTTGCCTACTGGAAAACAATCAGATAAGGAAGTAAAAATATGAATCTTGTATTCCTGAACCAGTTATTTATGCAAATTTTATTCCAAATGAACATAAAAAAAATATTTCCATGTCAGTTTTAAAGTAGGAAAAGAGAAATAAAACTCTTTATTCAGCACATTAGTTATGATTAAGGACTATGCAAATCCTCATCTTCAATCAGTTGATCTAAAATTAAACCTAAAGCAAAATAACCCAAAAGTTGCCCTGCAAATCTCTCATTACAGTGCCATTTACCAATAAGATTTCCACACGAACTACAATTGTGTTTAGTTAAACAAGCTGTCAGATCACAATTACAATTTTCAATATGGAAGCAATTCAAGGGTAACATTCTGAACATATGCAATAAATAGCAGAAGGAAAAATATGTGATGTATTAATTTTGTTTCTATTACAGAAAAAGCAAAAATGAACTATTGATTGCCATAAACAAAGGAGTGTGACTTGTATGTATTTGATCATTTCTTATCTGAAGAAAGGAAAAGAATACACTGGGTAATCGTGATCTTTATTTTAAGTCACCAGTCATCAATGTAAATGGCAGTCTGTGTTAGGAATCCACTGCTGCAAGAGAAGGTCAAACAACATATTATGATTCTCACTGGAGAAAATACATGTTTTACCAAAACAGTATCTATTTCACAGTTAGTATCTCTCTTCTCTTAGGTGTGCAAAACCATCTGAATTTATAATGGGATATTTCTTTGATTCTTATCAAAATTTTAGAGCATGTCTAGAATATCCCCTAAATAATTAATACTTAAAAATGTTAGTTCTCTAAATGCCAGTATTTTGAAAGCAGGTTGCCCAACTCAACTGCTGTTGAAAATATAATAATGATAATAATAATGATAATAATAATGATAATAATAAAAATGATTTAAAATATCTCTTTAACAAACAGGAATGTTTCTTTTAAGTAATTACAAAAAAAGAGTTTCTCTGACTTCTTTTTTCCCCCCACATGATGCAGATGGTTTCAATTTCTAAGTGAAATGAATTTAAGATGAAGTGTATAGTTGTAATAAGTATAGTTATATAGTTGTAGGTCATATTTTTTGTAAATTTACAGTGCAGAAGACCAAACTATTTTATGTATTTCTCAGAAAAGCATAATAACATTTCTGGTTTTCTTACAAATATTCTCAACCTTTCACAGAAGAACTTCTTGGAAATTCTCCCTGAATAACTGAAACAACTATCTGCCGGACTTTCAGGGGTTTTAACTAAAAGTCTCCATGTTTTGCTGCTCATTTCTTTTCTATCTATATTTTCCATAGGATTAAACTACTTACATTACATTTTGTTATCTATAGCATTACATGTATGATGATCTTTCTAGTTAAAAGACAAAGTCTTCCACCCTCTTACAATGAGGGTGGTGAAACACTGGCACCGGTGGCCCAGAGAAGTGTTAGATGCATCATTCCTGGAAACATTCCAGATCAGGTTGGACAGGGCTCTGAGCCACCTGGTCTAGTTGAAGATGTCCTCGCTCATTGCAGTGGGGTTTGACTAGATGATGATTGACTAGATAACCTTTAAGGGTCCCTTCCAACTCAAACCTTTCTATGGTTCTATGATGAGCTCTAAACCCTCTAAGATGCCTGAACTCTAGTATCAAGGCATTTTCCATGATGAGCTCTAAACCCTCTAAAATTCCCTTCCAACTCAGACTATTCTATGATTCTGTGATTCATTATTAAAACTTACTGAAATACAATACCTAAAATCAAATGTTTCCCTCTATAATTCTTTTTTTTTTTTTTTTTCTTGAAATCAGTGATATTTAGTTAAGGGTTTGAACATTCCAGGTCAAAAAGTAAAATTTCTCAGGCAGCAGATAGTTGTCACATATAGCATAAACATAAAAATCAATTATCAATGACACTACTAAGATGTCTATAGGTAATAATGTGTATGTGAGGTTATTAAAAGGCTGACACCTAGGAAATGTGTATTCCTCCAAAATCAAAACAATCACATTAATATTTCTTTTATTACTTTAATGTATTTTTGTTTGCTTACTTCTTTGTTTTGTACAAATAGCAAATACTGCACAATTCTAATCAGAATAATAATTCTATAGTCATAGAAACATAGAATCATAGAATCATAGAATCATAGAATCATAGAATCATAGAATCATAGAATCACAGAATCACAGAATGATTTGGGTGGGAAGGGACCTTAAAGATCATCTAGTTCTAACCCCTCTGCCATGGACAGGATTATCTTCCACAAAACCAGGTTGCACAAAACCCCATTCAACCTGTCCTTGAACACTTGAAGGGATGGGACATCTATCACCTCTCTGCGCAACCTGTGCCACTATCTCACCAGACTCATAGTGAAGAATTTCTTATTTATATCTAGTCTAAATCTACACTTTTTTAGTTTAAAATCATTACCATTTGTCCTGTCAGTACATATCCTTGGAAAAACTCCCTCTCCAGCTTTTTTGTAGGTGTCCTTTAAGTACCGGAAGGCTTCAATAAGGTCTCCCTGCAGCCTTCTCTTCTCCAGGCTGAATACCACCAACTTTCTCAGGAAAGTTTCTATGTCCTCATAGGAGAGGTGCTCCAGCCCTCTGATCTTTTTTATGACCCTCCTCTGGACCTGCTCCAACAGGTCCATGTCTTTCATGTGCTGAGGGCTCCAGAGCTGGATGAAGTACTCCAGGTGGGGTCTCATCAGAGTGGAGTAGAGAGTCCCTCAGCCTGCTGGTCACGTTTCTTTTCATGCAGGCCCAGATACATTGGCTTTCTGGGCAGCAAGTGCACATTGACAGGTCATGTTGAGCTTCTCATCAACCGTCACCCGCAAGTCCTTCTCAGCAGGGCTGCTCTCAATCCACCATCTGTACAACTTGTATTTGTGCTTGTGTTTCCCTTGACCCAGGTGCAGGACACTGCACTTGGCCTTGTTGAACTTTGTAAGGTTAGCATAGGCCCACTTCTCAAACCTTTTAAAGTCCCCCTGGATGGCATCCCTTCCCTCTAGTGTGTCAACTGCACCACACAGCTTGGTGTCTTTGGCAAACTTGCTGAGGGTGCACTCAGTCCCACTGTCCAGGTGGCCAACAAAGATGTTAAGCAGCGCCAGTCCGAATACTGATCCCTGAGGGATGCCACTCATCACAGCTCTCCACTTGGACATAGAGCCATTGACTGCAAGTCTTTGAGTGTGACCACCCAGCTAATTCCATTTCCACTAATGGTCTATCATCTATCAAATCCATGTCTCTCCAATTTAGAGATGAAGATGTTGTGAGGGACAATGCTAAATGCTTTGCACAAGTCCACGTAGAAGACAGTTGCTTTTCCCTTATCAACCAATGCTGCAACCCTGTTGTCGAAGGCCACCAAATTTGTCAGGCATGATTTGCTGTTAGGAAAGCTATGTTGGCTGTCACCAATCACCTCCTTATTTTCCATGTGCTTTAGCATAGTTTCCAGGAGGATCTGCTCCATGATCTTGCTGGGCACAGAGGTGAGACTGACTGGCCTGTAGTTCCCTGGGTCTTCCTTTTTTCCCTTTGTAAAAATGGGGGTTATGTTTCCCCTTTTCCAGTCAGTGGGAACTTCACTGAATTGCCACAAATTCTTAAATGTAATGGATAGTGGCTTAGCAACTTCATCCACCAGTTCCCTCAGGACCTGCATATACACCTTATCAGGTCCCATGGACTTATGAACCTTCAGGTTCCTTAGACAGTCTCAAACCTGATCTTCTCCTACAGTGGGTAGTTCTTCATTCTTCCAGTCCCTGCCTTTGCCTTTCGCATCTTGGTTGGTGTGGCTTGAGCTGTTTCCAGTGAAGGGTGAGGCAAAAAAGTCATTGAGCACGTCAGTCTTCTCCATATCCCAGGTAGTAGCAGTGGCCTGTAGCAGATCCCCACTGTAATGTCACCTGTCCCTTCCCTCCTTTTAATCCTGACTCATAAACTGTCATCTCCTCATCTGTCCCCAGGTGGAGCTCCATGCACTCCAGCTGGTCATTGACTTAGAAGGCAACACCTCCTCCTCATCTCCTCTTTCTGTCCTTCCTAAAGAGCCTGTATCCTTCCATTCCTATGTTCCCATCATAGGAGCCATCCCACCACCTCTCTGTGACATCAGTAAGATCATAGCCACTGGAGGTATGTGTATGTCTCTAACTCCTCTCGGTTATTCCACATGCTACATGTATTTGCATAGAGGCATTTATGTTGAGCCGCTGGTGAAGCTGACTTACTGTCTGGAGTGCTGGAATTCCTTTGTGCTGCTCTTCAAGTGCTCTCCTGTAGGCCTGTGTTCCTTCTCCAGGCGCTGGGCATCTATTGCTGGCACTGGCATGAAACTGGTAGTAGCGGGATGGATTGAACTTCCTTCCCCTTGCAACTTTAATCTAAAGCCCTCTTCACCATCTTGGCAGGCCTACAACTGAAGATGCTCTTCCCGTTCTCTGACAAATGGACCCCAGCAGTCCCCAGTAGACCAGGTTTCTCAAAGTGAGTCCCATGGTCTAAATAGTCGAACTCCTGGCTGTGGCACCAGTCCTGTAACCATTTGTTGATTTGCAAGATTCGATTGGACCTTTCAAACTTCTTCCCTTTGACAGAAAAAACTGCCTGCACTCAAATCCCTTACCACTGCTTCCAAGGCTCTGTAATCCTTGATACTTCTCAGACTGCTCCTGGCTGTATCATAGGTGCCCACGTGAAAGAACAGCAGTTACAGCAGTGACTGGCTTAGAATATGCCAGCTTAGTTTTCCTATTCATAATATTCTTGTTGTAAAAAAATGGTGTTTTGTTTACTTTTTATGTGATGAGTACAACACTTTATATGAGGCGACATTTGAGCCAATTTTGTTTCATTTAGAGTTTAACAACTAGTATTTTTTATTTTCTGTATTCTTTCAGTGCCATTAGTTAATTACACAAGCTTTTTAAGTCTTCTAAAGAAAAGGAGGGAGATATTTTGCTCCTGTATAATAAGGCTGAATAGTTTCCCACAAGTCATATGAGGTTTGTACCCTATATGTCAATAAAATTAAAAAAAAAAAAAAGAAAAAACATAATTGGATATACCATATATGTTTTAAAGACTGTGTTTCATAAAAAACTGTCCTGCTATTAGGTCTGATTTAATACAGTGAATAAAGAAAACCCCTTTTGCCTTGATTAACATCAATAGAAGATTTCACAACCCATATATATACAAAATGAAAAAAAGGAAATAATAAGCATAAGATTTTTGTATTGTTTTTTAAAATTAAACTTACATGTATTTATAAGATTGTTTTCTGGTTTTGATAAACTCATTTCATTGCATTTAGGTACACAGTAAATCACACAATCACGTAAGTATTTTTTTCCCTAAATAAAATAAGTTGTTCCTAGCACCATAATCCTGAGCCTCAACAGCAAAACACTGATATTACTAGCAAAGAGAAAATAAGTGTTTGGTTGGTATTTTTTCCTTCATAGAAATGTTTCATATTTTCATCAAATTTCCAAACAAAATGGTTCATAATTTCATCAAATCTGCCTAGTAGATGGAAGTCTTTCTTTTAGGGAAGATCTTCTTTGTACCTGTATGTGCATGTATATATGCAGTGTGTGATAGGTATTTTTTTATGTAAGATTTTTTACTTCTTATATTAGTATCTGATGCATACCTGAATTTGTAAGCTTGGAAGCAAGTGAACTACACACAGTGGAGTGCTGAGCTTTCTTAAAGAAGGCAATCTATGCCATCACATGAGCTGCGTGGAAAAACATAACAGCTTGTAAAAGCACACAACATTACATGAATAAAAGAAAAAAGAATATTCAGAAAGGTGTTTGTCCTTTAGATGACAACTTTCAAGCTGCTGTGTGTAAGATATGTCATCATTTACCTTAACTTTTAACATTTTGTGATGAAAATTCCCCCTCTACAATACCTTTTATTGTTCTTTATTAGTTCTATTGTAATATGTCATATTTTCATTGAATGCCAATGATTCATTCAAGAAATTGATGAAAAGTATTAATGAAACATAGCAGCATATTAATGAAACATAGCAGCAGAGACCGAAGTTACTGAAATTGAAGAATACCAAGACCACAATGCACATAGGTGTTGCTTGCAGTAATAACCGTGACATTAAATATATGTCTGCTTTACCTATGGTGTAAGGATAGATACCCACCAGAGATTATTTTCTTACACATAAAATCCATGTTTTACTACACATACTTAAACCTTTAAGAAATTTAAAAAAGAAGAAAAGACATCTTTTTCATATCATTAGAAAGAAGATATCGTTTAGGATAATGATTAATCTGACAAAATGAGATGAGGACCCAAGTGTTAATATGTGTTCTTGCACAAAATCTCACTGGGCTCATCAATCCTGACAGCTTTAGTCGGCTTCATTAAGCATTAGTTAAATTAGCCATAACTTCTTAATGTTATTGGCTAATTGCTTTGTGAATCTGAGGTAACTCCAGAGTATACTAAAGCTCCATATCAATACAATAAACTTGTACTTCTCAGTATGATATCACACTATATAAATCTTGATTGATGGTTGATCTTCAGAAGTTGGAATGGACTTTATTTAATTCCTAACTAAGAAGAACTGAATCGTAGAGTGAAGATTTTATTGCCTATTGCAAATATAACTCTCAATGTGCTAAAAATAATGGTGAAGATGACCAGGTGACATTTGCGGAAGTGACTATTGGAAAGTCTTCCAACACAGAATAAAATAACACAAATATTAAAGGTAACAACACCTTAGATCATTTGCTGACTAAAATATCGTGGTCTTCTTCCAACTTAAAACAGCATGGCACAAAATCCAAGTTGACATTTCAAGCAACAAACTGTTTGTTTTTCTGAAAAATGTCTTGTAGCTCGCCCAGAAGTTGTGAACTTGAGGAAAAAATTACTAAACGAGCAGTCTAACTTCTTATACAGGAAGACAGGCAAAAGAGTACATTTACCTATGAGCTTGACACAAAAACAAAGCAAAGGAGGAACGAAACCTTTCCATGAGGAAGAGCAGAGCATTTAGCCCTACTCTTATCTTTAGGAATTATTGGGGTAAAATTTTGAAGATAATCATACATCTGCATGTGAACAGATGTAGGGTGAGTTCATTAAGGCACCTTGGTACTAAAAATGCCTTGATATTACAGTTCAGGCATCTTAGAGGGTTTAGAGCTCATCATAGAATCATAGAAAGGTTTGGGTTGGAAAGGGTCTTTAAAGAATATCTAGTACAATCCCCCTGCAATGAACAGGGACATCTTCAACTAGAGCAGGTTGCTCAGAGACCCGTCCAACCTGACCTGAAATGTTTCCAGGGATGAGGCACCTACCACCTCTCTGGACAACCTGTGCCAGTGTTTCACTACCCTCACTGTGAAAAATTTCTTCCTTAGATCTAGTCTAAATCTATGTTCTTTTAGTTTAAAACCATTCCTGCTTGTCCTATTGCAACAGGCCCTGCTGAAATTCTGTCTCCATCTTTCTTCTAAGCCCCCTTTAAGTACTGGAAGGCTGAAATAAGGTTTCTCTAGAGCCTTCTCTTCTTGGGGCTGAACAACTCCAACTCTCTCAGCCTTTCCTCATAGGAGAGGTGTTCCATCCCTCTGATCAGTTTTGTGGCCCTCCTCTGGACACAATCCACCAGGTCCATGCCTTTCGTGTGCTGAGGTCTCCAGAGCTGGATGTAGTACTCCAGGTGGGGTCTCACCAGAGTGGAGTAGAGAGGCAGAATCACCTCCCTCAACCTACAGGCCATGCTGCTTTGGATGCAGCCCAGTATCCTGTGCTGTATCCAGTTGGCCTCCTGGGCTGGAAGTGCACATTGCTGGCTCACGCCCAGGTTTTCATCCACCAGTATGCCCATGTCCTTCTCGGCAGAGCTGCTCTCGATCCCTTCATCCCCCAGCCTGTATTGATACCAAGAGTTGCCTTGACCCATGTGCAGGACCCTGCACTTGGCCTTCCTGAACCTCATGAGGTTCACATGAGCCCATTCCTTGAGCTTGTTCAGGTCCCTCTGGATGGCATCCTGTCCCTCTGGATGGTATCCCACCCCTCAGGTATGACAACTGCACCGCTCAGCTTGGTGTCATAAGCATATTAAAGAGTACTGGTCCGTCCCATTATGGACCCCAGAGGAGCACCACTCATCACCCATCTCCATCTGGACTTGCCCTTGGTGAAGCCATGCTGGCTGTCTCTATCCACCTCCCTGTTCTCCATGTGCCTTAGCATAGCTTCTAGGAGGATCCGTTCCATGATCTTCCCAATGAAAGAGGTGAGGCTGACAGGTCTGTAGTTCCCAGGATCCTCCTTGCTGCCTTTTTTAAAAATGGGTGCCATGTTACCCTTTCTCCAGTCTCCGGGGCCTTCATCTGCCTGCTAGGACTTTTCAAATATCATGGAGAGTGGCTTGTCAACTACATCAGCCAATTCCCTCAAGACTCTGGGATGCATCTCATTAGGGGAAGAATCACCTCCCTCAATCTGCTGGCCACACTTCTTTTTATGCAGTCCAGGATACTATTGGCTTTCTGGGCTGTAAGTGCACATTGTCAGCTCATGTCTAGTTTTCCATCCACCAGTATCCCCAAGCCTTTCTCTGTAGAGCTTCTCTCAATCTATTCATCCTATGTAGTACCTGGTTGCTTTGTCCATGCCTCTGACATTTATGAAAACAGCTCATGGCTGAAAAGTGTATGCCAGTCTATATGCTGGTCCTTTTCTGAGAACAGGCACCTATCATTGTTTCTAAAGAGTAACAGTTCCAGTCCAGGAACATGAGGTTCCAGCTGTTAGCTTGAAGAGTTCATTAATCACCAAATCATGGAAATGCCTTCCCACTCCCTGTTGCAACTGTGTCATGATACACCAGAGAATTAAATCTTCATGGTCTGTGCCTGCAAGTAAAAGCAGAACCCTGGTTCTGTTGCTTAGCATTGAGCAACGTGCAGTTGGGGAGTGACTAATCTTTGATTCCAGTCCTTGGTCCTAGAGTACTACTGCATGGTATGAACATTATTATCCAGAGGTGGCTGCAACCAGGGCAGCCAGGGAAATGGTATTGCTTGCTGCTTTTTTGCTAAAGAACAGGACACCCTGGCTTCTACAGCTACAGCACTGCAAGCTCTACAGTACTGCAAACAGTGTTGATGGACAAAGCCAAGGAAGGAATGGTACAAGAAGGGTGTATCTTCTATACCTTCTGGTCAATTAGAATTTGGCCTTGGGTGTCTTCTGGTACTTGAATTCCTCTAGTCTTCAAAGTTGATGGTATTGTTTGGATGATGCTCAAGCAATAGGATAGTCTTATCACATCTTTTTGGAGTTGTCCAAATCCTCAGCCTCATCTGGACAGCAGAGGGATTCCAGATAGCTAAACAATGTGATGTGTTGCTTAGAAAAGGGCAAAGAAATAGAAGAGCATGTGATTTTGTTCTTACACATTTTCTAGTAGTGAACTGAGCAGGCTACAAATATTTATCCATTTAAAAAGGCAAAAGGAAAAGAAACTGAAAGAAGTGAAAGTTGGGAAGGACCTATCCTTCCCATTTACCAGTTCCAAAGTCCCCAATTTTCACTTTCCTCTCAAGATTCTTAGTTGAATAATCTCTTTATTACCATTTTAATCCTTCAAAGGCTTTCCAAAGACAATATATTTTCACTATAATCTCTCTCTACACATTGGGTTGACGGTTGGACTTGATGATCTTAAAGGTCTTTTCCAACCTTAATGATTTTGTGATTTTGTGATTATATAAACCTGATTTTATAAATTGGTAAATTAGAGAACTGATTTGTTGAAGAATTCATATCTTCACATAATATCCTAAGACTTAGCACTTACACACAAATTCTTAAACAGTATTGTAAATAATTTTGTGTTATGAGGAGTTTTACAATGTGAAGGTAGATAAGTGAAAAAGAGAGTTGCAACAATCAGGTTTTAATTAAATAAAAATCGTGTTGGTCCCTATGACTTCAAAACCTTTGTAGCTTTTCCCATGGTCTTCTGCAGTAGCAGAAAATAGGAGGAAGTGAAAAGTTGTTATAATACAGAAGCTATTCCTTCAATATCACATTATAGGGTTTCTCATTGTAAAAAAAAAACAAACCTCAAAGTATTCTAAATACAGAGTGTATTTGTGAAAAAAAAAAAAAACCTCAAATGAAGAGACAATTCTGTTTTTCAAAGCAAAACAAAACAGTAAAAAGTTAAAATAGTGAGAAATTAAATTATGTGGGGCAACGTTTTTCATTATCTGGGCTTCCCTGAGGTCACAGTCTTTCCAACAGATCTTCAGTCTGAGATTGCAGACAGTAGATTTTCAATAATTTGTGAGACTAGGAGGATTAGTGGATTAGTGTACAAGTCTTTGGACTGTGAAGAACTAGGTTAAGAGATCTGCTTTGGGTCAAAAGAGAAATGAGTTTGATAATCTCTGCTTAGTCCCTGAGAAACATTGGTACAAATCACAAAACCACCTCTAAACATTTCCTACTATTGAAATTCTTTGCTTACAAAGGTCAGAGCTGGTGTTACATGCAAAGAAAATAATACAGGAAGGCCATGTCTTTCTGACTGAAACCGAGCTACAAAGCCAAGGCATACTGAGACACTTGAGTTGTACTCAGATGGATTATAACAATTCATATACGAATCAAAGACCTCTGTTTAAATATCGAGGTTCTTTTTTCTTTTTGTTTTTTAAAACATCTATTTCACACTTGCCATTTTTCAGTTCATGTAGTGAGGCAGCCAATGGATTTCCCTCACTCTGTAATTCCATTTAGAAAATCGGCATTACGATTTTTCACTGTAGACTGAAACAAACCGAAACAAAACAATTCTAGCTCTCTGTACAGGGTGCAGGTGCCCAGGCGTTGGCAGTGGGGGCTGCAGGGCAGCCTCTGTGAGGAGCTGCTGGGGCTGCCCCATGCTGGACACAGCCAGTTCCAGCCGGCTCCAGCCCACCCACCGCAGGGCACAGCTGAGCCCCGTGGCCAAGGTGGTAGCAACTCTGGGACAGCGTGTGTAAGAAAGGGCAAAACACTGCACTGGTAGAGTGAGGAGTAAGGTTAGGGGGAACAGTGAGAAACAATCCTGTGAGCACCAAGGTCAGAGAAGGAGGGGGAGGAGGTGCTCCAGTCACCAGAGGAGAGAATTCCCTTGAGTCCATGAAGGACTCCATGCTGGAGCAGGTGGGTATTTCCTGAAGGAACTCTGGCCTGTGGAGAGCTCACTCAGGAACAGGGCTACAGGACTGCAGCCTGTGGAGAGGACCCAGGCAAGAGAAGGGAAAAGCGTAAGGAGGAGAGAGCAGCAAAGACAAAATGTTATGGACTGACCAACTGTTGTCAACTGTATGAGGTTTAATAAGCTGTATGAGGTTTAACAAGGCCAAGTGCCAGGTCCTGCACTGGGGTCACAACAACCCCATGCAAGGCTACAGGCTTGGGGAGGAGTGGCTGGGGAGATGCCCAGCGGAAAAGGACCTGGGGGTGCTTGTTGACAGCCGGATGAACATGAGCTGGCAGTGTGCCCAGGTGGCCAAGAAGGCCAACAGCATCCTGGCCTGTATCAGAAATAGTGTGGCCAGCAGGAGTAGGGAAGAAGGATCCAAGAAGGATGTTGAAGTGCTTGAGCGTGTCCAAAGAAGGGCAACGAAGCTGGTGAGGGGTCTGGAGCACAAGTCTTATGAGGAGCGGCTGAGGGAACAGGGGTCGTTCAGTCTGGAGAAAAGGAGGCTGAGGGGAGACCTTATCGCTCTCTACAACTACCTGAAAGGGGGTTGTGGCGACGAGGGTGTTGGTCTCTTCTCCTGAGTAACTAGTGGTAGGACGAGAGGAAATGGCCTCAAGTTGCACCGGGGGGGGGTAGATTGGATATTAGGAAAAATTTCTTCACTGAGAGGGTGGTCAGGCATTGGAACAGGCTGCCCAGGGAGGTGGTGGAGTCGCCATCTCTGGAAGTGTTCAAAAAACATGTGGATGTGGCGCTTCAGGACATGGTTTAGGGAACATGGTGGTGCTGGATTAATGGTTGGACTCGATGATCTCGAAGGTCCTTTCAGCCTTAATGATCCTCTGATTCTGTGACCACAACCCCCCATTCCTTATCCCCCTGGGCTGCTCAGGGTGGGGAGTAGGTAGTGGTGTCTGGAGTAAAAGAGTGAAGTTGAGGCCAGGAAGAAGAGAGGGTAGGGGAAAGGTGTTTTTAGTTTTGCCTTCATTTCTCTCCATCTTACTCTATTTTAACTGGCAATAAATTAAATTAATGTTCCCCAAGTGAAGTCTGTTTTAGCCATGATGATAACTGGTAACTCATCTCCCTGTCTTTTCATTCTATTTTCTCCCTCTGTCCTGTTTCAGAGAAGGACTGAGAGAACAGCTGGGCAGGGGTCTGGCAGCCAGCCAAGGTCAGCTGGTCATAATCTATTTCTGAATTTTGTGAGTCCAGCTAAAAACATTTTAAGACCATGCCTATGAAAATAAGCCCTATCCCAGGAGTCATCCTCAGACCACTGCAGACTTATTCAAATGCTATTTTATGGTGGAATCCTGTATCACAGATAAAGGAGATCAATCAAATTAAACTAGAACCTGGGAGATTTGGATGTCTTCCAGATCTGCATGTGGAATCTATTTCAAAGTAATTATATTCTCAGGATGAAATACTATTTTAAAATAATTATTAAAGTTCTTTTACGTCAATAAACTTGACAGCACTAGACAAGCCCTTACAAGCCCACTTTTTCAAAAGACAGAGTTTCTGGAATAACTTCTTTAATCAGTAATGAAAAAGTGAATAGATTCAACAGAATTTGAATTTAATGTATGGTAAGACAGGACCAGTTACACCAAAATAACATTAATGTCAAAACTGCTGTTATCATTTGGGCTTCAAGTCTAGTAACATATTCAGCAGTCATATGAAAAACAACAAATGCATCAGGACATAACCCAAAACCTTTCTGAAGGCATTATCTTGCTATTGATTTGACTGGGCGCTGAAAAACAAGTAATTCTTTGACTATTATAACTAATTATTGCAGAGGGTGACATGCAATAGCAGTAGAAGTAGTTAAAACCTGTTTAGTACTAACAGTGAAGTATCAGGTATCTTATTATCATTATAACAGTCCAGGAAGCAGTCTATTTTTTTTTAGGGATTATTTTTCTTCTAGCTGTGCTTATATTTGCAATTCAGTAAGAACTGAATATAAATGCAGTTAGGCAAGGCTATTAAATTAAGCAAGCTTATTTTTATGAATAAAAATATTCTGCTGCTCTGAACTCACTGTTGCATCACCATGGGCCAAATGACAGCTTCAGTTTTTAGTCCAAATAAGTGTAAGAACTACTACAGAAATGGAGCTTTATATAAAAAAAAGAAACCTTACTTATGTGA
This sequence comes from Phaethon lepturus, assembly GCF_000687285.1. NCBI lineage: Eukaryota > Metazoa > Chordata > Aves > Phaethontiformes > Phaethontidae > Phaethon > Phaethon lepturus. The sequence continues at coordinate 7,815 of NW_010565363.1, read as the reverse complement.
AAAAAACATTAACTAAGTCAAAAAGACTTGTGTGTAACGTGGTTATGAGGCCAGACATGATTGTACATAAAAAGACATCCTGGATCAGACTAATAAATTGTTCAAGCTGCTGTCAAGTCTTTCACTGCACACTTGAGATGTTTGCCGAGGAAGCCAAAACTTCAGAAGAAAACTCTACATAAAGTAGAAATCAGTCGCACTCTAAATGTTATCAAGTTAAAATAAAGATAATTACAGTTATAGGAAACTACAACAAACACACTACCTTAGTTATCCTGAGAAACGCTCTGAAAGATTAAAGTGAACTATGGTTCTTGTGAAAAATAAACATTAATTACATTCATAGATTGGACTACTTCAGACAGTAGATTTATTCATGTTTTCAGGTAAGAATATACTTAAAAATTATCAAGTTCAGGACACATTTACTTGTGTGGAATGATACTAAAATAGTTAAGTAATACCTATCTTACAAAAAGATTTTGCTTTTAAAAAATTCAGACTCAGCAAAATCACCTATATTCTGAAAAAGCATTTTAAACTATTTTAGGAGAAAAAATGTCTATACTTTTTGTACAGTACCTTTTCATGACTGATTTTTTTCTGCATAAACTTATCAGTACATTGTTAGGTTCATTAGGCTCTTCTCAGTTTTCTGTTTTCACTTTAAAATAACTTTGTAAACATTTTGTTTACTAAATCTCCATAAGAAATCAGAGATTTCAAAAAAATCAATTTAGCATAAATATTAATTTAGTTTTTTAAACTAAAATAATTTAAATAATATAATTATTTTGAAACAATATAAAAATTGGCAAATATTACTGGTACAATAATGTGTAACAAAATTATATTACTGTAGGGAGTATTTTCAAAGAAACAGAGGAAAATAATAACAATTTACTTTTCAGCATCACAGTAGGAGGTACTGAAATTAAACTGTGCTGGTAGCGAAACTGGAAAACAATAGATACAGTAGCAATACATCAAAGAAATTGTGATATCTTCCATAGGAACATAAAATTTAAAGTGACCTTTGAGGTCATGTAGGCTGTTCTGTGGCTGTGGCGAAACTACTGGACAGAAACACTACCCTTGTAAGAGATTGTTCCAAGACCACGCTTATCCTAACAAAAGTTCTTATCCTAATAAGTTTTAATTTCTAAATTGAATTAATTCATGCTTATATTATAACCATTTCCTTGTGACATCATTTGTCCATCAGCTTAAGTAGCTTTTCTTCTTCTTCAGTATTTGTCTCCTTAATCATTTAGTCATCAGTCATCATCCTCTGGTCCTTTTTCTTTCCTGGGATGAACAAACCAGGTTTTTTAGACTATTCTCTCAACAAACAGTCTTCAGACTTGTTTAGTAGTTTAACTGATTACTTACTTTGTTTTGAACTTTTTTTTTTTTTTTCGTTTTCTATAACATTTCAATGTTACCACAGACTTGCAAAATGGCATGGTACTTCTGCTTTTCTCAGGTGTAGTAACATCCTAGTAGCATCCTAAGAATATTTACATTTCTTGTGGCTATGATGTAGTCATGGCACTAGCAACTGATAACATGCCCAAACTGTTTTTCTTTTGCTGTCCTTTGTGTCTGTGTGTGTAACTCAAAGTGCAAATGCCCAGTTAATTTGACCCACAGTGCCTAAAGCCACACGTTATACTATTCAGTCTCATTTCCCTGCCTCACTATGGCAAGGAAAGTTTCCTGAGGGTAATATTACTCCCTAGTTTTCTGCCATTCTCATTCATTACACAATTGTAGATTATGTGCAAAGCAAGTCAATGAAAATGTT
>NW_010565363.1:0-5977 GCF_000687285.1 Phaethon lepturus | reverse complement strand
AGGGAAAGAACACTAATTTTACTAAGAGAGCAAGTATTTGTAAATTATTGTTATCTCTTTCTTTCTTCTAATTATACTAATCCTTTCTTCTCTAGGGAACTGTAATATCTGATCCCTACTGTATTGGAAGTCCAGCTGAGATATATTGTACTAGTTATTTTTAGTCATCAAAAAAGATTTAAAATTTATCAGGCACAAAATACCAAATACACTGAAACTCATATTTTCCTCTATTTTATTTTCAAGGCTGGCAAATGGGACCAAGCCCTCTGGAAAACCACCAAGATGGTTAGACATCTGAAGCCTCTACCAAGAGAGGATGAGAGAGTTGGGATTGTTCAGGCTGAAGAACTGAAGGCTGAGACAATTTCTTCAAATCTGTTGTGGGAGGATACAGAGGAGAGAGTCAAACTTTTCTCAGGGTTGTATAGGAAAAGTTGAGAGTGAGCAAGTACAGGTTGTAACAAGGAAAATACCAACTCAGGGTGAGTAAAGGATGTTTTACAGTAAGATAAGTTAAGCACTGAAATAGGTTGCTCAGACAATCTGTAGAATGCCTTTCTAGGCCAAATTTTGCTCACACTCTTCAAAATAATATTCCTTAAAAGCTATTCATCAGATATATTTGCTACTAACACCTCTACAGAGAGATCTGTGAAAAATAGATTTGATTTGGTTCTAGAAGTGAGATATGAGCTTCTAGTTGGGACTAGCTGGGAAAAAAGTCCTATGTAGTCCTATTATTTGGTGTGAATTGCTAATAACAATCAGCTTTATGTAATCTAATGTATCTGTTAAGACCCTTATAGTGTGGGAAAAAAAGGTGCTACAGCCAATTTGCAACAAACAAATCAGCTTAAATATGACATTAAGTGCATAGTAAGTCAGTATTTCATAGCCTGCATGAAGATCTTGTTCACTTCTGGATCCACTTCACAGTTCAGAAACTAACTTTCAAAATGTTAATAGGATTTGTCAATTAATTCAAAACAGCTTCTGCAATACAACAGTGAACTTTGACTGATTTGCTTCTGGTTTGACAATTTGGGTCCAGTCCAAAGTGAAAAGAAACCTTGGCTCATTGAGTTTAGGAGGCTTTGGGTCAGTTTTATTAAAACTAATAGTGCTTGGGTACAAACAGACAGGAGCAAGAGGCAAGCTGTCTTGATAGCTGGCTTTAAACAAAGGAATGACTTGATTAAGACTGAAAACAAAGCACACAATGAATCACACACTTGGACAGGCATTTTTCTGTAAGGTGCCAATTAAGTGCTTAGTTAAACGGTGCCCTTGTACAGTCCTCACTGGCTTTTTTTAACTGTGGTTCAAAGGATGAGAAGAAAGGGTTGTGTGGCATTAAATAGTCCCATAGAATAAGGATGAGAATATAGGATTAATTTTCTTTGCTGAATTCCCTTACAACTGAGATGCAAATATAAATTATTTTCTTTCTCTACTCACAATTATCTATCTTGAATTAATCGTTTTGCAATGACCAGACTTAACCTGACATAGATTAGAGTGTGAGGAAAGCAGCGCCATAGCCCCACATTCACTGGATCTTACAGCTTTTGATTGATGCATATAGCTTTTGTCTTCCTAACCTAGCAAGAAGGTATGGAATCTCAGCATCCTTATTTTTCAATAGGTATGCTAGTTGTTATTATAAAAAGAGTGTATTGACACTAACACTTTCTGTCTCTTTCTCTTCACACTTTTTCCCCCACCAAAATCACAAGGTGGGTGGACCTATACATGGAAGAGACTCTGAATCACACGCTATTCCTTGCAACCCTGATACAGACATCTTAATCCTGGCCATAGGGGTTTTACGACATGTTTTTATGGTCTGTCTCAATAGTTAGCATGAAATTTTTTAGTTTCCTAGCTGTTCTCTTCATTGACTAGGACCTTTTTTTACCCAGCTCCCAAAATACAGTTCTGTTAATGATCAGTAATCGGTCATTGGAGATTTACTTAAGAGACCTGTGCACCCAAACTTTCAAGGCCCTTGCTGTCATCCATGACTGAACTTCTCTGCACTACATTTTTATTCTAAAGCAATAGATAATTAGTTCTATACCAGAAAAATACTTTTTATTTATATCAGTTACTGAACTATATAAAAATTTCTCTAAAAAACTACTCTGTAAACTAGTGTTATATAACAAAGGGGCCACACTACACAATCATAGAAAGCTAAGCTAATTACAATAGTAACCTTGTAGTTAAACAATTGCTGTTAGGGCTAAACAAACTGAATCATAGGTTCAGGCAAGTCAGATCAAGACCAGAAAAAGCAAGTCTGACAAGTTATATTTCTGAGTCCTTGAAGGTTTCTTACAAAACCCATGGTTTGTTAGTAACAGTGGCAATATCGTATTTTCTGATCCACAGAACTGGAGAAAAAAAATAAATTAGGTTAAAATTATTATTCTATATACTGCAATATTCACCAAAGATATATGCTCCCAAAGTAGCCTGTGTCTCTATGGAAGGAAACTTTAGAATGTACATAACACTATAAATAACAAACATATTTAAAGATAGTGACAGATTCTATACTGACTGGCTACAGAGTTCTTCAGTACAGGGAATAGTCTGTCTGAGCATTAAGGCCAACGACAGCTGAAATGCTTTACTCTGGCAAAAATCTTGGCTCCCATTTTACTTCTATATCCTGATTCCCCAGGGGATCATCCATGCTGCAAGTATGTTATTTCACTTCTAGCTCTCTTTTGTGGTCAGCCAAATAGATCTATCCAAGAAGATGTACAAGTACACAAGCACAGTTCTGAGATTTTTGTTCTTCCTCAGTTACAACTCTATTTATACCACTGAATCGTATGTGCCAATCTTTGCTACTTTTGCTTCATAATCTACCAAAGCTATCTCAACAGTACTTTCACCTCCAAGTATTTCCATATGTCACTGCTCCGTAACATGTGACATGTATGTCCTTAGCAAAACATTGCAGAAATACCACAGTAGAAAGCTGTAACACAGCTCTGACATCATTTAAAATCCACTCAGCTGAGAAACAGAGACTAAAAATATCTCAGTCATATGCTCATCTCAAGGATTTGAGAGAAAAGGCAGGTTAAAAATGATCCAATGTTGTAACCATTCTGCTTTAGAGATTTACATTGAGACTATGAACATGACACCCTGTGCAACACTAGCTGGAGAGAAGGTCCTTTCTCTGTTGGTATCCAAATGAAAATATTTCAATATTTTAGTCACTGATTCTAAATTTTACTGCTGTAACCTCCTTGTGTCAGAATGCTCATGCATTTCATTGTGTCCACATTTAACATCAATCTGGAAAAATTATGAAAATTATAACTTGTATTTGTATTAAATGACAAGCATTAATATATTTCTGATTTTAGCCTGCAAGTAGCAGTATTATTACATTATTCATTGTTCCCCACAGATGGTAATATATAATTACAAAAATAATAGAATGTAGCACATTGTAATTTAATGTGAATAGTCATCATGGAACACATGTAGCTGGGCACAAAATATTTAAGAAAAATTTATATTTGGTCTTTTTCCCTTCCCAATATTCCCATGTAGAAGAAAACAGATGGCTGAAATTATTTAAGTATTATAGAATGTGATTTATTTCTATTTTATTTTTTGAAATTTACCTACAAAGTTTTAAGAAAAACAAAAAGGTCAGAATAGGGAACTTGTAATCTGTGAAAACTTTAATTTTTATTCAATTCTTCTATACTAGATACTATTAATTTATTTAAAAAGCAGTTGTCATGGTTTAACCCCAGCCAGCAACTAAACACCACACAGCCACAACACTCACTCCACCCTGGAGTGATGGGGGAGAGAATGAGAAGGGTAAAAGTGAGAAAACTTGTAGGTTGAAATAAAGACAGTTTAATAGAGAAAGCAAAAGCCGCGCACGCAAGCAGAGCAAAACAACTAATTCATTCACCACTCTCCATGAGCAGGCAGGTGTTCAGCCATCTCCAGGGAAACAGGGCTCCATCATGCAGAACGGTTATTTGGGAAGACAGATGCCATCACTCTGAACATCTCCGCTCCCGTTCCTTCTTCTTTGCCCCAGTTTTATATGCTGAGCATGATGTCATATGGTATGGAATATCTCTTTGGCCAGCCTGGGTCAGCTGTCCTGGCTGTGTCCCCTCCCAGCTTCCTGTGCACCCCCAGCCTTCTTGCTAGCAGGCCAGCACGAGAAGATGGACTGTCCTTGATTGCTTAGCAGCAACTCAAAACATCGGCACGTTATCAACATTTTCTCATTCCAAACCCAAAACATAGTCTCACACTAGCTTCTATGAAGAAAATTATCCCAGCTGAAACCAGGACACAGGCAATCCAGCTTAATAACTCGATGTAGAAATATAGTCAAAGTAAATTTAACCTTCAACATTTTTGACCCATTTGTATGAAGAAGTCTTTTTCATCAAGTCAGCATTCTCAAAGCAAAATTATTTTACTGCAAAAAAGTATATTAGTGCTATTAGGAAAATATGCTGCTTTATAAGTCAGTTTTTGACTTTCAATTTGTATGGCATGAATCAAATAGTGTTCCAGAGGCAGATTTAATAACATAGCAAATTCTTAGATCAAACCTAAAATCAGCACCTGAATCAATATATATATATATTTGGAGTGGGACGTCCATCATGGGTTTCTCCAATGAAAAAATAAACAATTAATTTCAGAACCTGTATTTATCCCAGTACTTCAGCTAGCTACTTTAATTAGAACTTTGGTTTGACCAATGTGATAACTTGTTAAATTACCGGAGATGTGGTTTACAGGTAATTTTGAACTTCTTTAAAAAAATTGGTAAGAAATATTTGGTCTTATTATCAGATGTGGGAGGCCTGTGCTGTAGAGTATATCACATATTTATTAAATAAAACATCCATTTTGGATGGGATAATTTTATTTTAATGATTTACAAATCCTCCAGATTAGTTCAACAAGATTATTGCATATGGAAATATTATAACGAGTAAAATACTCACTTTGTTCTCAAATTTCAGTACACTGGTATCTAAGGTACAAAGTTATGATGAAGTGAGTCCATTGCATATAGTCTCTTAAACTCTTCACATGCTTCTAGGCACTCTGTGCTCACTGTGAATCTCAGGTATATTGTGATCTGCACAGAATATATATCAAGTGTGTTGGGGCAGCAGGGAGAAGGATTTTGACTTCACAGACATGTACCATAGCAAAGCTCAGGTTATCTATAACCTTGGAAGGACTATTTATATTAATTTTACATTAAGGACTAAAAACTTTCTGGAAAAGTTCCTGATTCTGCACAACCTTATTGGAAGAACGTACAGTTCAACTAATGAGCAGACATGTTGACTAGTCATGATCTATCAACCTTTGAGGTGATGCTCCATTATTAACTGATAAAAATTACAAAACCCGGAAATAACTGAATATAACTGAATTGGCACGCATTAATAATTAACTTTTCTCCTGTTGACTAGCTTGAGAAATAAGAACCTAGGGTGTTTTTTGGTTTTTTGTTTGATTTCTTTTTACACTTGGATAATAAATCTATGAATGGCTTTATTTAGGATTCTATTTTCCTTTTTCCCAACATTCTACTGTTTTCTCAGCTATACTGTCCGGGCGGTTCAAACATTGTTGTTATCCAGATTGCAACACTATCATCATCATCAAATAGATCTGTTTTCCTGGGATTGGAAAGTAATGGAGATGGGGAAAATCTGAATCAAACTAAATCTAAGCATTTTTTTGGGTTGTAAGAGAAAAATTTGCCAGGGCCTAGCCAGAAAAAATGCTTCTGTAACTTCACACAGTTCTGTCAGGTAAGTGAGGTTTTGTGACTGTGTGCAAAAATATAAATGTTTAATAAATGAAACCAATTAATACAAAACTTTCTACACTGGTATGATACTGCCAGTCAGAATTGATATGATATGATATGATATGATATGAT
>NW_010565362.1:0-21773 GCF_000687285.1 Phaethon lepturus | reverse complement strand
GATTCTGTGATTCTGTAATTCTGTGAAATATAAAAGCAGATTTGGATGTACAATCAAAGTCTGTTAAAGGGACACCACTGTTTATGCCCTGCATTCTTGGTATGTTTCCCCCATTTTAACCTCAGGCTCCATACTTCAAGTGCAATAGCCATTAGTACACAGAATCAGGACTCAAACTACCTTCTTCCTATATCTTGGTCAAACTCCCTCCTAACCTGGAAAATATGAGAAGTGAAAGAGAGAAGTGTCAAAAAAAGTGAAAGACTGTAACCTTCACAGTGGACCTTGACAGGCTTGAGGAGTGAGCCCACATGGACCTCATGATGTTCAACAAGGCCACGTGCAAGGTCCTACACACGGGTCGGGGCAACCCTCAGTACCAGTACAGACTGGGGGATGAAGGGATTGAGAGCAGTCCTGCCGAGAAGGACTTGGGGCTATTGGTGGATGAAAAACTGGATATGAGCCAGCAATGTGTGCTTACAGCCTAGAAGGACAACCCTATCCTGGGCTGTGTCAAGAGTTCCAGCAGGTCAAAAGAGGTCATTTGTCCCCTCTGCTCTCGTGAGACCCCACCCGGAGTACTGCATCCATCTCTGGGGCTCTGGGGTGGCGCACTCCCCACCGCTGCCTTTGCCTTGTACCTGGGCCACTCTACATTGCCTGACAAGCCTTGGCCTCTGAACAAAGGGTTTGGAGGTTGAGAGCCCCTCAACCATACCAAGCATTCTTGTGTAGCCAAGGAGAAGAATAGCACAAACTATCTAGGAACCAGTCGCCTAAACTAGGTACAGAACAAGAACAGAACTAACCAAATATCTCTAGACAATCCTGGCAGCCTTACCGCGAAAACTTGAGAAACCACCTGCCTGAATTGTGGAAACTCACTGATGCCTAAAGTCAATCATCTCTCAGTCCTATAAATAGTGGTCCCAAGTGAGACCCTTTGAGCTCTCCTGGATTGCAGCGGGCTGTGACCAGCACCTCCCTCTGAGTGGGATGCCTCTCAGAGTCCATGAACCCTCAAGTTCGTGATCAACTCAGAGGCTCAACTGTTCACCCGTTGAGTGATGCAAAGCATTCGACGTGAGTATTTGAACAAATTTGAGGGTGATATTTAATAGGTACCTTTGTACATATCTGTCTCTTTTCTTTATATCTCTTTATGTGTCTCTATCTCTACACCTATATGTGTGTGCGATTAAGGAATCTTAGTAAGTTTAAATTGATTATGCTGCCAAATTTTATATGATTTGATACTATGATTTATCTCAAAATCGTTAGTGAATTTGATTGCTGTTATTTTGTATTAGATTGTTGCCATCCTAAAGTTACATCAAGCACAACATACATCACTACACCAGAATCCCCGATACTCTGTCCTTTTAGTCATAAACTGTTGACCAAGTCTGGGACTAAGGGTAGATTTCAGTCCACTCTGAACCTCGTGACTCAATGGGAGGGTATCCCTCATTTTCTTTGCCTTTTCCCAATCCTTAGACATAAACCGTTGACCAAGTATGGGAGTAGGAGTGGATTTCGGTCTGCTCTGAACCTCATGACTCAACGGGAGGGTCTCTCCTACTTTCTCTCCTGCACATACATACATATTAACTCAATTTGATCCACAAGTAAATCATTCCAATTTAATTTTAATTTGGTTTCTCTCTGTATACCTTTTCCATGTTGAATAAGTAATAGAGTGAACCTTGCCATTGAATTCTGTTAAGTTGTGCTTTTAAAAAAATTATATTAAAATAATTTGCTTTCTGATATCTTTGGCGGTGCTTCTTCAAGCAGCCTGAATTATCCATTTACAAGAAAGTACAAGAAAGTCATGGATCTGTTGGAATGTGTCCAGAAGGCCACAAAAATGATCAGAGGGCTGGAACACCTCTCCTATGAGGAAAGGCTGAAAGAGTTGGGGTTGTTCAGCCTGGAGAAGAGAAGGCTCTGGGGACACCTTCTTGTGACCTTTCAATATATAAAGAGGGCTTATCAGAAAGTTGGAGAGAGAGTTTTTACCAAGGCCTGTAGTGACAGAATAAGGGGTAATGGTTTTAACCTACAAGGGGGTAGATATAAAAGTATAAGAGGGTAGATACAAGGAAGAAATTCTTTACCATGAGAATGGTGAGACACTGGAAAAGGTTTCCCAGAGAAGTTGTGGATGCTCCATCGCTGGAAACATTCAAGGTCAGGTTGGATGTGGCTTTGAGCAACCTGATCTAGTGAAAGATGTCCCTACCCATAGCAGAAGGGTTGGACTAGATGACTTTTAAAGGTCCCTTCCAACCCAGCCCATTCTATGATTCTGTGATACCAGGTCTAGCTTTTACTTTAGAGATGGAGACTTGGTATTAACAGGGGAGTTTCTAGAGTTAAACAGAGATGACCTTGAGAAAAATGGCCATCACATCAAATCTAAGACATCATGATACATCTTAAACTGGAATAAGGTAAGCACTGGTTCACAGGTGGGCCTGATGCCAGTTAAATTAGAAAATCCTACAGGTAAATGTGTTAGTCCTCAAGTTATACCTCCTACACCCCTGGAAATCCAAAGAGGGAAAAGAACAATCATATTTTGGGAATTAATTAGCTGGAGCAAACAGAACTAGGATTTAAAGGTAAAATTAAGTGGCAAATTTAAGCTAAACATGAAGAAAATAATCTTCTTAACAATAAGACCTTTAAGACAGTGGAACGTTCTCTTAGGACAGTGATGGAAAGCCTCTCACTTTAGCACTGTACATGGAAATGAGTTTCAAATGGTGTTTGATGTGTGCTAGAAAGAGATTGGTGAGTCATTACACTTTACTTTGAAGACCTGAAGAAGTTTTTAAAAAATCTATGCCTTCCAGTCTAGTGTGATATCTGCTTCACTGCTCAGTTCTTGGTATGGAGATAACCACAAGGATTTTCAGAAGTGATTTTTATGTGATGCCAGAGTTACCACTAGTAAATCAGAAACAAAATTATATGGACAGATGAACAGGTTTATGTGGTTATCTTACCAGCAACCTAAAGTGCCCACTGGGCAGTATAAATTACTCCATCCTGCACCTGCATTTGGCCTCCTTTCTGCAGTGAAATTTCCCTGTATATGTTTGTCCTGAACGCAGGAAAAGAGTGGCAAGTCAGGCATATAGCTTGAATTACTTGCATTTTTTATTTAAATAACTGTAATCCACCTGGCCCAGAACTATCAGGGATGAAACCACACCAGCACAGGTTTCAGTCACAGCTGAGGCATTCAGGGCTCCACAGAGGTCTATGCAGCCCCTTCAGGAGTCCAGGCTCGTAACTTGTGCAACTCGTACTTGCCCGATTGCAGCAAGGTATTGCTGCTCATCCTGCAAGGTCTTGTTCCAGCTACAGGGTAAAACTGACTGGAGAGCCAGTCATGAAATGTGTTTTCCCCAGATTTTCTTGAAAGAAAAAAAATATTTTCCTAGCCCTTTTGCTGAAATTTTGTGTGACCTTGGTGAAAAGAAGAGAAATAGGTGGAGGTAAAAAAGATTCTTTTCCTCCTGGGAAGAAGAAAAGAGATGAAAATTCTGTTTTCAAATAAAATATTTTAACCCATTCACAAATTTAGCTACTTGACTACTTAATGCCAAATGCCACAAGCGCCCATCCTGATAACCTCAGCACAGAGTGAGAAGTCACACGCTGTTCATGTGGTGATCGGTGAGGGGGTGCCTGCACAGCCCACCTTTAGCAAATGACCTGTTCTGGTGAGAATTGTGAGTGTGAGCAGTGGGGATGTGTGTGTCACCTGGATTAAATGGTAACGGGGGAATTATAAAACGTCTTTTGATACAAAGAAGGACTCACTGGGAGTAGTATAAAAGAAGCGTGAAAATTCATAGCCAGAGGGAGAGACCTGCAGTGGAAAGGGCAGGAGTGAAACCTGATTTGGCACTGCCAGAAGTCTCCCTGCGACATCACAGCCCCTGCCCAGGCCGGAGGGAGCAGCATCCCTGCCCCATGCTGTCAGGGTCTTGCCCCAGCGAGTGGCTGCTCCCCGCAGGATAGGGACAGCAAGTGGGGACCCACCGCAGGCACGTGTGAGCGACCTCAGGGGGCCCTTTCCCATCCGTGTGTGTGTGTTAGCAGGTCGTGGGGGGTGGCCAGGGCACGCACGGAGCTGGGGCTTCCACGTCTCCCACAGGAGGGGAATGCAAGCAGGACAGCACCCATGCCCAGGAGGGTGGGGAGTTACTGGTAACCCACGTCCTGGGGCAAGCGAGCTGTGAACGTAACTCTGTGTGTGTGTGCACGCGCATGCGGTATGAGCTTTTGGTGACTAATTATAGAAGAATGTTTAGGAAATGTATTTTTATCATTATCATTATCATTATTATTTTGTTCTGTTTGTTACTATTTATTTTGCAAGAGTCTAATATTGCAGATTATCTACTGTATTACCGATACCAGTCCTGAAGGTATAGTTCACTGATTGCCAGTTATTTACAGGTTTTTAAGAAATCAACAAACTGCTTTGATCCTTATTTGATTTAGACTCTGTGAAATGAGCGGGTTTTCCCTGTGACTGTCAGAAAGCATTGAAAGAATTGCTACTGTCCAAAGGAAAACCTGCAAAATTTGAAAATTTAGAAAAGATATTCTTAATGGCACAAAAAAATATTCATTTACATCATATTATTCCTGCTAACAGTCTCAAACAGGGATAGATAAAACCAAAAAAATAAATTAGGATATATAAGATAGTTTATATTTCTTTCTAAATGTTTTTGAGACTCTTTCATGGGAGATACTGACTTGTGAATGCAAAAAGTAACAATCCATCATATTTTGGAAAAGATACATGTTTACTCACAGATACAGTACGAGGCATGTGGTGTTAGAAGATACCAATATACTATTTTCTGTATTGAGATAAGTTCCTCCCTAGCTCAAATGACAGAAATGGAAAATAGGTTTAAATTCTGTGGTCACAAAAAAAATAAACATTTTCTTTCAATCTTCTTGTTATAGATTTTTGCAGAGTGAAAGTGTAAACCATAAGACTTTTAAGAAGATACATGAGTATATAAGAAGCCTCAGGACACCTTTCAGTCAATCTAAACTGGCCCTTACTAAATGAAATCTAGTGTCATTTCACATCATCCTGTGAATTTTTGTACAAAGACTTTGCATGATAAATTGCAACAGTATGAAATCACCCATCTAAAGAATTCCACTGGGAAAATAATTTTTCCATTTTCTCTAGCTTTTGACTGTATGTAGTGATTTTAGAAGAATCTTGTTTGCAAATGACATAAAACAGGATATACGCTTGGAAGACATTTTCATATGAAAGAAGAAGAGTTCATATGTCTATAGAATTCTGTGTGAAATCCTTGCATAAATTGAAAGCAGTATCACATATTCAGGTAATTGTCATAGGAGCACCACACTTTTCTTGTAAGAATGAAATAATTTGCTGGCAAATGTCTTGGTAAGGGTGGTATCTATAAAAATCATACTCTTAAAAAAAAATCTTGAAATATCTAAAAAAAGTTGTGAGAAGTAATCATCAAGATATCGTTTCAATGCCATCTGTCTAACTTTCCAATGCCTGATGCACTCTACAGTAGAATGAGCTCAAATGAATGCTTTATCATTCAAAAATGAGAGCATTTTCTTCACCTTTTGTTCAATTTGATTTTTTAAAATTGTTTTCCAGCTGTGAAAAATACATTAAATCTATGAATTCATCTTGAATGTTACCTATTTCCACTGGGCAGCTGAATGTTATCGTTCAAAGAAAGAAAGAAGCAAACAAACAAACAAGATTAAAAGAAAAAACACCTCTTGGCTTGGAAGATTCGGTACGTTTATTTTTGAAAGCTGGAGCTTGTTCCACTTTACTAAAAGTATTTAGCTCACTGGAATTTACAAATACCACTGCTTGCAAAAAGATTCAGAAGCACAAGATTTCATTTGGTGTAAATGTATGTGTTGCAGTATAAATGCTCAAAGAAGCCACTTACAGTTTTAGGAAAAGGAGAATCTGGTCCACAGCCAGAACACACAGAGGCACCAAATAGTAAGGGTCTGATCCTGTCCCAGATTATTTATGATCAGCTCACTGTGTTTGATGAGTCCAACTGCAAGACAAGAGTCCAATTAGATTTCCAGTGTGTTTAGTAAGCACTCAGAAACTAGAACTGAACAGAAACATTTTTTTTTTCCATGACTTGTTTTAATTTAAAACACAACATTATGATGGAAATTTTTGCTCCATTTTTATTGGAATATGAAGATTTGTTTAATTTCTTTAAAGTTTAATTAATAAATTAATGTCTATTTCCTTTGTGGGTTGGGAGCATATGTTCACATAAGTATGTTTTAAACTCACTTCTCTTTCTCTTTTTTCACTTTTAATGTGGTCCCCTTTTCTGCATATCATAAAATTACAAAATAACTCAGATAAGAAGAGATCTCAGGGAGTGTCTAGTCCAGGCTTTTGTGAAAAGCATCATTAGGTATGAGATCAGACCAGGCTGCTCAGGGCCTTTTCTTGAAAGACCTCCAAGGATGGAGACTGCACAACCTTCCTGGACCACCTACTCCACTTCTTGGCCACTTGGACCAGCTTGAACCTCCTGTGTTTCCTGCCCACTGCCCCTCATCCTCCTGAGAAAAGCTATGTTCCTTGGTCTCAGCAGGGTAGGCGCAGGTGGCTCTTGGAGCCCTGCAACAAGCCCAGCTATGCTGGCACCTACGCATAGGGCCACTGCTCCCACTCCCAGGGAGTGAGTGAGGCCACTCCCTCCCTCCCAAAGTGACCATAGGGCCACTTTGTCCCAAGTCTCTTCGCTGCCAGGAGAGCCAACTGGAGGCAGCACTCCAGGTGTGGTCTAAAGAGGGATGGTCTCTTCCCTCGATCTGCAGGCGATGCTGTTGCTAATGCCGCCGAGGGTGCTGCTGGGTGCCCTTGCTGCCAGGGCACACTGCTGGCTCATGTCCTGCTTGGTGCCGCCCAGGACCCCACAGCCGTTTCCACAGAGCTGCTCCCCAGTCCCTCACTCCCCAGGCTGTAGCTGCCAGGGGATCTTCCTTCCCAGGGGCAGGACTTAGCATCTGTCCTTGTTGAACTGCGTGAGGTCTTTGCAGACCCATGCCTCTGACTTACTTTCTCTGAACAGCAACCCTGCCCTTGAGCATATACACTGTTCCTCCTGCCCCCTCCAAGTTGGTGTTAGCTGCAAACTTCGTAAGTGTGTACTCTATGCCATGATCCAGGATGTTGACTGAGGTATTAAAGAGGACGAAACCCTTCTTGTTCCCTTTTTCCTTATTGCACTTCTTTTAAAGTTGTTTCCTCAAACATTGAAGTGAGGAAAAAGGATGAGTTTCCACAATTTCAATGCTCATGGGGTTTTGGCTTTTTTGTTGTTTATTTTTTTCTCCTTTATTTCACTTGGAATAAAAGGTGAGAAGTAGAATGGGAGGTAAAAGGAGGAAAAAACCCCATAAGAAAATCTTGGCATGGAGAACCAAGGTTCCTTTATAAAATATTTACATTGCGAAACACAAATGGATAGGAAGATAGCCTTGCAAAATGAGAGAGATTTTGATATGATTTTCCAAACCAAACTTTTAAAAAATTCTTATTTGTCACAAATTAGCATATATTGCCCCTCTGAAAACACTAGATTTAGATTTACAAAGATTAAATTGAGCAAGGAACCAGCCACATCCAGAATAACTGGGGCCTCAAACTCTCATGCAATTAGTCTGGATCAATGACTGTGATAAAGACAAAAAATTATAATCCAACTAATGAAACACCCTTGATATATTTTCTGTTGGATGGAAAAATGCTTTACATACTGTACAAATTGGGGATACAGTCCTGTTGTCATTGCCAAAGAATTAGCACAGAATCAAACAAATGAGCCAGGCAAGAATGTTACTGAACCTTTTGTAACCAGGGAATGTGCAAGCAATTATTTCATCTCAATGTGACAAGAGAAAATTACATTTAAACTGTGCTGCCAATAAACATAGCATCATTTTTTTCCAGTACTGGTGCCTCAGGCAAGGCCTGTGTGAATCAGACTGGAAAAGTTTCTAAGCATTTTAAAAATTCATTCATCCTGATTATCTTATATCTCCCCTGATAGATTAAAGGCCCAAGAGGATTCTTCAACCCTCCTCTTCTATGCCAGAGCTTTACTTTGAGCCCCAGAGTCACAGAACAGCCCAGGACAGCGGGGACACTCAGAGAGTACCTGGTTTGCTTGTTTGTTGAAAATAGGGTCTTAGATCGTTAGCTGTGGCCCTGGCAAACCAAGTACAAATATTTCCGGTGAAGGAGATCCCACCTGTTCTCTGAGTAACTTATTCACATGTATAATTGTTCTCACCATGAAGAATTTATTTCATGTATCCAGACAGAATTTCTTCCTGTGCCCATAACCTCTTGTCCTGTGCATCCTTGTGAAGAAAGTAGCCTCTTCTCCTTCTCTGTAGCTTCTTTCCAGGTATCGGAAGGCTGTGATAGATCCCCCTGAGCTTTCTCTTCTGTAGGCTTAATGGTCCCAATGTTTTCAAACTTTCCTCATATGTCTACTTCTCCAGCTGTCTTGATGGCCCTCGGTCACACTCTCTTCAATTTTTCTATGTCTCTCAAACTGAGAGTGGACCAAAACTGAACTCTCTATTTCATGTGTGGCCCAAATAATCATTCCTCTTCATCTGCTGGATATATTCTTACCAATACACACAGCCTAACATACAGTTTACCTTCATAGCTGCAAAGGGCACAGAGCTGACTCGTGTTCAGTTTGCTCTCCACCAGCCCTCCAGGTACTTACCAGCGGATCTACATCCCAGACTTTGATCCCCCAGCCAGTACTGCTGCTTGGGATTATTCCCTCCCAGGTGCAGGGCTTTTCATTTCTCTTTGCTAAAGAAATCATCATGCATTTGCATGGTTTGCAGATCTTCAAGATCTGCAATATATCGATAAAATCAGCTTGTCAATGTATTCCTGTATGATGTCTTTTCCTTCAGAAGCATCTACTTCTTCTCACAATTCAATGTCTACTCACCTAGTCATGGAACAGAAGTCAAGCCACATCAGCAGTTCCACCTACCCACCATGGTTTAGATTCAAAAATCTAAAGAAAAATGTATTAATAATAATTGTTTTGCAATCATAAAAATATGAACAAAGAGAATAAAAAATAATTATATGGTAAATTTGAAGAAACAGCATGGAACCATCTGAAGACAATTTGAAACCCTCAGGCAGAATTTTAGAAACCCTCAGGCAGAATTTTAGACCTATGCAATGCATTCCTCCATGTAAAAGATAATAGTAGATTAATGATATAGAAAACAGAACAGATACAGAGTTTACACATAGAACTCCCATTTATAATCAGTTATGGCATTATTAATGTCAGCTAGACTACCTCACAAAAAATGTGTATTATTTACACATTTACACATTCCTTATTAAGAAGCAGATAATATGTCATTGAATTAACAAAGGACAGGAACAAGGGTGCGGTGCTGTAGTTTCCTCCAGTTGGTGGAGGCTATATAACTGCCTTTGGCTTTGGCAATGACTGAGATGTTAATGACAGCTGATTGCATTTACTATGCAATGGTATCACCCACAGCTTTTCTGACAGAAAAGGAAGGAATTCACAGAGAAAAAAATCACTGTTCTTACCTCTTCTGCACTTTCAAAAAGAGATGTTAAAAGTCCTGGAGAAGTTCACGGTGCCTAGATGAATAGAATATTGAAGCATCTGCTGTCCAACAGGTGCAGTAACGTTCTTTTTGGAATCAGGAGATTCAGTATTGCCCCTGGGAATACTGAAGCAGCCAACACCAGCTTCTTTTGGTAATTATTTGCACCTATATCTTTCAATAAATAGGATTCTATGACATTTACAGGCCAAGATTGTTGTCTAACTGAAATACAGCAGCTAAATCCAGCATACATGAATTAGAGGTCTAAAATTTTGGTCATCTGTTTGTACTCCAAAAATTCAACTTTGGAAGTTGCTATCTTCTTGCTCAAATGGCTTTAACATCTGTCTTTTTTTTTTCCCGTGAAAACTAGACAACTACAAGCTCAGAAATATTTTTTCCATATACAGATGCTCAAAAAAAAAAAAATCTTAATTGCTTCTCATGAAACCCTCAGGCATAAAAGTCTTTCAAGTTCTTAAACACTTGCATCTTTTCACTGCTGTCTTCACTAACTTTCTGCAGGTGTGTCTGGATTTTTTGTTCTATTTGAACCTTTTCTCAGATAACTCTAATACTGTCAAAGCTACACTGAGAAATGTATTAGAAATGACAAGTGTAGGTACAGCCAGATTGTTTATAGAGTTTTGCTTCTGACTTCTCTTCATCATACATTTCCATTCACTCACTTGGCATTTAATTTCCAGTCAGAGAAAATTTTAATAAGATTCACTCACTTAATTGCTCAGTCTATTGCTGCCTCACCTTATCTGGCCTCTCAGCCACATTAAAGATTTAACAAGGATTTGCTGACTACAGGATATAAGTACTGGGCAATGAATTTAGCAGTAGTACCCATAATAGTCAGAGTTTACTATCAAAAATTGCAACTTTTCATTAGGATAGACTAGAGTTACTACTCTCAGGGTCTCTGTTTATCCAGATAACTGAATGTCTAACAACTTTCTAGATTATTGTAAATAAATAGATGTAACTCTAAATGTCCTTTTTCAGGGAACTATGTCATACATTGGGAACTGTTTTGGCTGGACATAGAGCTGGTCAAATATTATTTCTAGTTTAAAAATTTTACAACAAAATTTAGCATGGAAGTGTGAAACAAGTAAAAATAAATAATGCTTAGAATTACCTTAATATCCTTTTTCTCTTCCTTGCCACCAAGATATTAAGAAAATGGGGACTCTAAAACCAAGAATGCAATTTTGAGAATATCCTGTACTAATTGCTTTCAAGACTTCATGCTGCTGCTGCTACTGTTGCTGCTCTTCTTTTTTCACAATAGAGAAAAGAACACTTTATGGATAATTATTTCTGCAGAAGATTTTCTCCTGCCTGATAAAGAAAGAAAACTATACCACTGCATAAAACATTTTTTGCTAGTCATCAATAAACTTTATAAGGAACCTATTTATATCTTTAGATTTTCTCATTATTGCATTAATATAATTTTTCTCTTTAGAGAGGTACATCAAGAGGGTTATGTTAGCACAGAATGACATTCATCCTGGGACTTAGGAAACAAAGAGTGTGTTCAGTCAATCCAAAAAATATTATTCACATGAAAAAATTCCCAAAGCAATGAAGACAAATCCTGGTCTGGAGAGGAAAAGTAGTACAACAACAGCACACCTTGTGATGAGAAAAGACAAAATGTTGTTCCTCTGCAATTTCCTGTCCAGCAGTTGTAGAGTCAGAAATTACGTTAAGCTGACTTTGGTGGAATGAAATGATGGAGAAATTGATAGGTTCAACATGTTCAACAGCTTAGTAAATGAACCCTGCTGAAAGGTTTCTTTTTTTAAAGAAGTATCCACTCACAGTTAAGCAGTGATGACAATTCATCTGAAATGAGTGATGTGATGCCAAGAAGGAATTGCCCACAAGACTGTGTCCCCGAGCCCTTGAGAGGAGTCACATGCTGATGGTGTATGAGCTGGTGGTGTCAGAGACAGGGAGAGACAGCAAACCATGCTCACGTGCTGTTCTGAGTAAACAAAACAATGATTTCGACAAACATGAAAGAAATTGAAACACTGGTGCAGGAATGGATTTAAAAGTGCAAAGTTTCAGTCTTTTAACTTCGTATTTTAT
This sequence comes from Phaethon lepturus, assembly GCF_000687285.1. Taxonomy (NCBI): domain Eukaryota; kingdom Metazoa; phylum Chordata; class Aves; order Phaethontiformes; family Phaethontidae; genus Phaethon; species Phaethon lepturus. Next base: position 9,938 of record NW_010565362.1, on the reverse strand, counting down.
TAGTAGTACCTTGTGGCATTCCTATCTGTACTAAGCACACAGCACAACCCGTGGAGAAATTATTTTAATTATTTTTGGAATTTGAATGCTTAGCAGCCTATAGATACTTGCTGATGTTGTAGATAACGTTACAAAACAGAAGATCGCAGAGGGTTGTCAGTCTTTGTGCATCACAGGTGTGTCATTTGTCTGTCAGACAAAGAATAATGCACCATTATTCAGTAGAAACACCTTGGAGTAATGAGTCAGCTTAATCTAGGAGATGCTTTTCCCCTGGTTTCTCTCCAGGGAAAGGAAATGGCACTGGAAAATGCACAAAAGCAAAGCAAGGAAACAAATGTGCAAGATAGGACATTTGGGGCTGACAGCATAATATAGGAACCTCTGGGCAAGGAAGAAGTCTACACAAGTTCATGCTGATTAACTGTGACAGTATTTGTACTTCTGGGCTTGGACGTGTTTTTGAGTTGTTGGTTCTAGGGGCATACCCCAACTGTGTCTGCTCCCATGGCGGGGATAGAGTCTAGCACCTTGCCTTCTCCCTTTGTACTCCGGTTTCCATGTAAGGGAACTCCACCCTTTCTCCAGCCACACAGTGGCCATTAACTTACCATCAGTGTGCACCAGGTTTGTCTTCCTTTGCTCTATAGTGTCTTCTCATAGTATCCCAGTATCTGAGCACACCACTGCATGTCCTCCCTTGTGTTTCAACACTTGGCTAAGCTGAAACATTGTCCTTACATTATTGTAGGTACTCTGGACTGAAAAAACTCCTCACAGAAATTATGTGTTATCTTAGGACCATGGGGCAGCACAGAGGGCCCTGGCTTAAGAGTTGAATGATATGTACTGTCAATGTGTGACAGTTTATGTCACTTGGGCTCAGAAACAGAGAAGAGTCCATTTATTTAGTGATACAACTCCAGCCAATGATTCAGATGTAAAGTCTGTTATAGCTCTTTGTAAAGGTAAAGCTGGGAAAGTAATTATATTTGAAGATTCATTTTAGGTCATGAACCTGTTCCTGAACTATAAATCCAGAATATCCTTATGGCTGGAATCATTGAAAAGAATCTACAAAAACAACATTAACTAAAATGAGCTGGGGAAAGTGAGTTGGCGTGCTCCACGAAAGCCTGAGGAGTCAGCTCTAGAGTCTCATTTTCATAAAGGGATCAGAAAAACAAAGCTCATGCCTGGGAATGGAGCCAGAGGAACTGCTTACTGATCTAGGCAAACATACAAAGATTCAGTGCTTGAGGACATCAGCTTGATGAAAATCCAACAACTTTTACCAGGATTGTGAACTTTTGGTTCAATTCCTACTCCTGAGTAACATGAGACAGGCTTTGAGGAAAGTGGGAAGAAAGTACAAATCAATAAATACATAAAAGCACTGTGAATCTTAAACATGCCACTTTCAGAGAATTCTGTCCCGAGTCTGGAATCTCGGAACTGGCCAGCACCGTGATTTACCAAAAACGTTATTCAAAATATTTTCCAAATGAAGGGCAGTAAGGCTGCTCCACAACTTAAGATACCTTCATACTCAGAAGGGCAGATGTACAAGGGACAACTGCCTCTTTCCCCCAACACAATTAGTGGTAGCAGGGGAAGGTGCAGAAATGCTTTTTCCTCTCACCATCCAATATTCAAATACCATCTGCTTCCGAGTTTTGTTTGCAATGGAAATGAAGTATAAGGAAAAGTCTAAGAGGCCATTTCCTTTAATCCACACAAATTTCTCAGGTTCTTTTTCCTTACTGGCACATATCTCTCCAGAAAAGATGGCAACCATGTCCATTTTCATGTTAAGACAGAAGCCTGGGAAAACAAACTGATTAATTTCCTTGACAAGATATACTTTTTAACTGCAGAAAAGGAACATACCAGGAATATCTGGTTTACAGCAGTTTGAATAATTTTAAAATATTAAAAAAATTGCAGAATCTTGACATTATACCTATGTCAGTATACTCCACCTTTCAAATCCCAATGAAGAAAAAAAAAAAATCCATTATCCGTACACTGCATTCATTGTTCAGAGGCTATGAGATTCTTCTCGAAGCCAGGCATTATATAGCTCTTCCGTATTCAGTCCTCAGGTGGAAAGGCCTGTGAGAATAGCAACAATCTGTGTTATGCAGTGTGTAAATTTTTGTCTGCCTCTCCTTTGTTGTGCCGGATTAAGTGCCACCATGAAGAAAGATGAGGTCAAGGGTAAAAAAAATCATGCAGGACGCCACAAAGCCATAGCTTCCATTGCAGTACAGAAGCTCAGACCGCCTCTGTGAAAAAAGCTGTTGCACAAATACACAAAGGGCATTTTAAAATCAATTAAATAACAAAATATGTCAGAACCATACTGAAAACTAGATTTCAGCTCAGTGAACTGATTTTTCGTGCATTATACAATGGCAATTACCACGTAAATAGCTATGAAATAAAATAATGTATAATTTAGGAGTTCTGTGTTTCAGAACATAAGCATCAGAAAGCACTTGATATATTAAGTTCAAAAAACAAGTTATGACCTTAACATTCACATGCACAGAAAAAGCTGGGGGACAGGAGAAAAGATGATTCAAAGGCCATTTTGAATTATGGGGCAAATGTTGTCTTCAGCATAACTATTATCTTCAACTTCAAAAAGATTTTTGGGGTTGAAGACATGCCTGATCCTTTAAGAATTACGAGTGAAACACACTGAAGTTTTTGAGACTCTTTCCAGTAAGAACAAGGAATTTGAGGTCAAGTTTTTAGGTACAAATTACTTCCGTATCTGGTTAGATGTAACAGGAATGGGTATCTTTCAGGGAAAAAGTATTTGTAGTCTGGCTTTGTAGGACTTGACTTTTGTCCCGATCCAGTGTCGGGGAAGGTCTCGATATGATCCCAAGAATGAGATCAAGACACAAACAAGGTCAAATGCCGTATACCCAAAACAACTTTTATTATCAAAAATAAAATTAAAAAAAAAATTAGTAGCAATAATTAAAAGTAAGAAAATAATACCGATAGGACAAAGTGGATTAAAAGGACAGAAATCAAACAAGCATTCGGGACAGAGTTGCAAGGACAGTCACCACCACGGATCCGCGGTGCCCCGGGGTCCAGGCTTCCCGATATCTCGCTGATGCGTGATGGTTGTGGCGGTGCGCGCGCGCACGCGCACACGCCTCTTGGCAGCCCCTTTTATTTTCATTCGCGGGCTGCAAATACCATGACAACGACACGTACTTGCCCGCCTGCACACGCACATAACGCTTCACGCGGCTCCAGCCCCCCTCCTCACGCGACGATCATGCGGCTATCGCATGACGCAGTAGTGCCTGATTGGGCCTTGTAGCACCAATCACAGGTCTCTGTGGCCCTGCAGCCACGCCCACCGCCAGCCGAAGGAATCCTCGCCCAGACCAACAGTCTTTGAGAGAAGCGGCCGGCGGCGTGCCGCGCAGTTCGGTCTCTCACAACTTTTGTCCTCAAAACTTCTATATCATCACTGTTCTGGTCACGCATACCGTATCTGATAGGGTGTGCTCGGCCTCTGATTCAGCTTACACCAGCGTTTTCCGACGGCAGAGGAACCTGCGCGCGCTGGAGGGGCTAGTTCACTGCCCCTTTGGGTAGCATGGGCCTGGCTGGAGCCGGCCTGGCACCAGCTATTGCACCCCAGTTTTTCTAAAGACATTTCAGCAGATCCTTTGCCTCGGTGCCGAGTATTTCCACCCTGCACCACTGCCTGTGTCTCACTAGAAAGACAAAGAGGGCAGAGAACTGGTGGCCATTAAGAGCTGTGAAAATGCGAGGAAGGCGTCTCCCTTCAGATAGCCCTAGCGGTATGCACCTGCCTAATGCCTTCTGCTAGGAAGGAAACCAATTTCTCCAGTTAGGAGATTTCTTCTTCAGTTGATTCAAAGAAACAGGAACTTGTGAAGAGCAGTTTATAAAAATAGTAAAACAATGCTACCAAGACAGTGATGTATTCATAAAAATAATATCTGGGTACATATAGATGTTCCAGTCCTCCTCCTCCTGTCTTCAAGGAGGCTTCTAAAGCACTAACCTTAGCTTTAAAGACAAGTGTACAGTGTTTTGGGTTTTTTAATTATTATCCACAGAGCTTATCTAAAAAAAGGGAGACAGAACTAAAGGACTCGACTGAATAGGAGATAACAAAGGTATAACTCCTCTCCTTTCTTTAGGCTCATTGGGTCCTAGTAGTCATTAATGAAAAAATACATTCTTGTCTTTTCAGCCATCTTTCGATGCAAATGATTAGTGTCACAGTTGTAGTAAGGCACTCCTAGCACTTGGCAAAGACTGCTGTGGCATATGTCAGTCCTGAAGAATATTGCAGCTTTGGGCTGCTATTTGGGGTGCAATAGGCAGGCATTGTGTAAGAAAAATTATATTAGGAGTTCCTGACTGCCTGTAATTCAGGCAAAATTCAATCTCAGCTGAATACAGAGAGAAGCTAGACACATCTGCTAAAGCTGTCATGGGAATTGTAGTTTCAGAAGCAATGCATGCTGAGAGGAGAGAAATGGATGTTCAACAATTTCTATGTGGACACAAGTGGCTTTTTCAACACCCTTCAGAAAAACTGCAAAAAGACAAGTTAAGACCAAGAAAGTGTGTAATATCAGAAATACTTACTTGAAACAGTTCTAATACTCAGAGCAAAAAGTATTTGCATAAAGAAGAAAGTTCATGTCTTGGAAGCCTTATGGCAGATGGATCAAAACTACTTAAAGATGACTCAGATGCATATGTCAAAGGCAAAGTTCAGGTAAAAACAAAGTCAATTACAGATCTGAATGACAGAAAAGATGGTGTTAGAGACATCAAGTGGTTTCAGAATTCAGTTCATAAAGATGGTGTCAGAAATACTTTGGCATACAAGAAATCTAGGTGTCATCAATATGATGGTAAAAGTCATAGAATGGGGTTATCCCCAACATAGCAATAGAATAACAAGTAATGGAAGAGTCATTGGAGCCCCTGGTCCACAAAAAATGAAGAAATTAAATCCATCAGATCAAAATTCTATAGTATTAGGGGACAGATACACACTGCTGGGTATAGCTCAATTTGTAGGAAGATAATATGGTAAAATTCAGATTTTTTTTAGATTTAAGAGAACAAAACTAAAATAGCTAATCTTGACATTTAATCAAATTGCTAAAGTGGTGACAGATGTGGAAATTGTCATAGAAAAAATTAGGAACTGGAAGAAAAATGACATAAGTGTTGATAAATAGTCAAGTGTAGTTGCATTTGCAGAGACTAAATCTCTAATTTTAATTGATAATTTCTCAGTAAAGTCAAGAAATATATTTCTTGACCTAAACACAATAAACACAACCTGGTGCCATATCTAGTCTTGACTTCTAGCATCCTTTAAGATCTACTTTGAACTATGCCATTAACATGTGTCACAGTTTCTGTCAAATAAAATTCTTTGTTAGGTCTTCATTGCTGCATTACATCAGTACTACAAACCAGATAATATTAATGTCACAGATGGATAACTATAAAATTATTTAAAGATAACAATCTTCTTAAAATGCAACATATTACTATTGTAAGCAAGTGGCAAACGGTATCTCACAGGAAAGTGGGTTGGTAAGTAACAAAGCCTGTTTCAGCTTCTTATAACAAGAGATAACTGCACAGCCTGTATTTAGAGAAAGCAAATTCCTCATCACCTTCTTTTATATGAAGAAAATGAAGCAAGGCAAAATTTGAGCTACTCATTTCTGTATTAAAAGTCAAGTTGAAAACAGAGCAGCATTTTGACATGGTCCCCCACAACATCCTTCTCTCTCAAATTGGAGAGAGATAGATGTGATGGGTGGACCGTTTGATGGACGAGGAATTGATTGTATGGTCACATCCAGAGGGTAGTGGTCAAGGGCTCAATATCCAGATAGAGATCGGGGATGAGTGGTGTCCCTCAGGGGTCCGTACTGGGACTATACTCTTTAATATCTTCATCAGTGACACAAACAGTGGGATTGAGTGCACCCTCAGCAAGTTTGCAGATGACACCCAGCTGAGTGGTGTGGCTGACAAACCTGAGAGATGGGATGCCATCCAGAGGGACCTGGGCGAGCTTGAGGAATGGGCCCATGTGAAAATCATGAGGTTCAACAAGGCTAAGTGCATCAATACAGGCTGGGGGATGAAGGGATTGAGAGCAGCCCTGCCGAGAAGGACTTGAGGGTACTGATGGATGAAAAGCTGGACAGGAGCTGGCAATGTGTGCTCATAGCCCAGAGGCCAACTGTATCCTGGGCTGCATCCAAAGCGGCGTGGCCAGCAGGTCGAGGGAGGTAATTCCACCCCTCTGCTCCGCTCTGGTGAGACCTCACCTGGAGTCCTGCATCCAGCTCTGGAGCCCTCAGCAGAAGAAAGACTGTTGGAGCAGGTCCAGAGGAGGGCCACCAAAATGATCAGAGGGATGGAACACCTCTCCTATGAGGACAGGCTGAGAGAGTTGGGGTTGTTCAGCCTGGAGAAGAGAAGGCTCTGGGGAGACCTTATTGCAGCCTTCCAGTACTTAAAGGGAGTCTAAGAGAGATGGGGACAGACTTTTTACCAAGGCCTGTAGTGATAGGACAAGGGGTAATGGTTTTAAACTACAAGAGGGCAGATTTAGACTAGATCTAAGGAAGAAACTTTTCACAATGAGGCTGGTGAAACACTGGCACAGGTTGCCCAGAGAGGAGGTAGATGCCCCTGGAAACATTGAAGGTCAGGCTGGACGAGGCTCTGAGCAGCCTGATCTAGTTGAAGATGTCCCTGCTTATTGCAGGAGGATTGGACTAGATGGACTTTAAAGGTCTCTTCCAACTCAAACTCTTTTATGATTATATGATTCTATGCCTGTTTCATTTCTGTTTAGCTGCTAAACCATACTGTGTGAATGTCTTCACTTTAGAAATTTTTAGTGAATTATGCATATGTCACTTTACAGTTTCAGAGGAAAAGATAAACTTATCACCTTAGGTTTTATCTTATTTGTTCCTACATTGGAACATTTCTATGTCTCCATCTTGTTGCTTCTCTGTAAACAGTTACACTGCATTAAATGAGAAAGGACAGCAGAATAAATAACCTAACTTTGATCTGCCCTTGAAATCATGCTTCTTTTAAGCAAGAGGAATCTGGGTGTTTCCACTCTGCCCTGAGTAGCTTTAAAAGTAAGAGTGGAAGGTGACAGCATAAACTGTTACAATAACTCTCTTAGGAGATGCCTTTCTGCAGATGGATTCTGCTATTAATGGTTTTGTAAGACTTCTAGCACTCCTATAATCCACCAGCTAAGGACTGTCTTGTGTAAGTGTCCTGAGTGTTCATCACAACCAGTGCACTAGTAAACTCTTTCTAATCTGAGCGAATGGCTGTGAATGGGTTTTATTGCTTAATCAAGAGATTATGCTATAAAATACTCTAGCAAGTTTGATTTTTCTATTTTTGTTTTCCTTTTCTGAACCACTGTATTAATGTGAATGGCAAGTATTCATCGTGTCTGAAAAATCAAGGTAATTGCAAAAGGCCAAGGCCATATCATAATACAAATTGAAAAATTCTGTTATTACAGATTAGATGCCTGCAAATCATTTGAAGTTGAATAAGAAGCAATATCTTTTTTCCTCCTGCCCCCTAGGACAAAATATTGAATAAAAAACATTTAATTAAGGCTAATCTCTAGGGTACTGAGTTGTTTCTATTAAATGGCCACCTCTACTGACTTCGGCTCATTTTGGGAAATTAATTGAAAGCAATTATGTCTTAGAACTGTTTTGTTTTTTGGTTTTAATCAGCCAACTCTTATGCAGGTCTCCCACCTCTTAATGATGATATTTTATCTTGTAATCAGTGTATGAGGTGTTCTTTATATTGATACGTACTTCAAGATAGGACTATTTGTTAACTTTTTGCAGAGTTATAGAGCATCCTATCTGAATAGGGACAAGAGTCTACACTTAAAGTATAGAATTGTAATGTAAGTATATTGCAGAAGCGTAAGAAGAGATAATATTTGGCTCCATTTAATAATAGTCTGATTATTTTTTTTTAAGTGACATTGTGGGTCTATGTGTGTATGTATCTATATGTGTGTATATCTATGCAGGTGGAGAGGAAGAGAGTTAGAGCACTGCAGTTAAAATCTGTAGTTCAGGAGAGGACACAACACACTTGTAGTACTTTGTTTTGGAGAGGAGTACTGCCTATACTTTAGAACTGGTCTTATTTCTAATTTGAGGTAACATTGGTTATTATTTCTAAATTGCAATCTTTTTTTTTTTTTTCAAACTGGATAGCAACCTCATCAGTGTCAAATTTTAGTATCTTTATATATTAATATATCCCAGACCAAGACTCTTTTCACAGAAAGGTCCTTGGGGAATAAGAATATTTCCCTGGGGAAGTATTTAGTGTCACATCTTTAAGACACACATAATCTCAGTGACTTCACTGGAATCTCTGACTTGCACATATAAATTCCAAAACTCTGAAAGAGTACATAAATAGGTATTCTTATCAGGGTCGTATTTGAAAGCCCTGTATACTCTCCCAAATCTTATCTTTCATTATATAAGAGTATAGTCTTTTTAGTTGTAATAACTGAAAAAAATCCCTTTAAAATACAAACCCAAAATGGGTGTTACAAGATGCTAAAGTGCAGTGAGACAGGACAATAGACCTGGCAGCTGAGAATTGTCTCAGCTGTTTTAACTGTAAAAATGTTAAATGTGCCTAAAAATCATTCAGATGCAATTCACCATTTTTTCGTGTAATGAACAGATATCACTGAATAAACCCCCAGATTTAACACCATAAAGGATAGATACCCCACCTGATGATGCTTTGTTGGAGGCAAGCTGAATGTCCATCCAAAGTACAAATATATACATAAACTGTTATAAAAATAATATTTTTTTTGTGATTCACAAAACCAGATTCTCCCTCAATACATATCACAGTTTAACCTTTGTTTGATTTTTGCAGTTTATTTAAGTACATTGCTGAATCAGTGCCTCAATCAGAATAATTACACTGATGGCATTTGAGTTATATCAGCTGGAAGCCTGAAGGCAACTGTAATATTTAAGCTATTAAAATAAAACCAATTGATGTTTTCTCAGTCATCTATGCTAGGCATTGTAGTCAATTCATGGATTTGGGTTTTTTTTTTTCATAAATAGATACGCTTTGTGGTCTGAACTCCAGAGCTTTGGGCTTACCTAGTCTTTCAAGATTTTAGTTTGACTCAGTTTCAAAGAGAAATACAAAGATACTGGGTAAGGGTATGAATCAGAAGATCAGCTGGTTCAGAAACTGAAGTAACTGCTTATTACTGAATAACAGGCTTATTACTGCTAGGGGTACCCAGACCCAGTGGATTCCAGGATGTAGGGGATTCTTCCCATCCCCATCTGATGGTTCATTTAAGATTCTCAAAAGAGTACAGTAGCAGAGAGAAAAGGTTCCTTTTAGCAGCTTTTACTTGGGCGACTCATAGCCTCTTAAGTGAACTTGGCAGCTTGCACCTAATGTAAAATCACACATACAGAGGACTCTCTGGCCTTGAACATGCAGCATACCAGTTGCTGGCCCCCGAGCTGTGTGTCTCCAGCTGCTGCCCTGGGCCCCACAGCCCACTCAGCCCCATGCCTTTCTCCAGGGCTGGCTGTCAGCTTAACCTCCCACCACCCTGCTGAGCCAGCTGGGTGCTCCTCAGTGTTCCTGCACACAGACTCATAACACAGAGTGTATGTGCACTGAAAACAGCTGGAAATGGGATTTAGTAAGAGGTTAGGATAAACCATGCTGAAGTGCATGGATCAGTCAGACAAGCATACTGACCAGTAACCTGTTTGCGAATCACCAGCCCCTTTTAATCACAGAATCACAGAATCACTAGG
>NW_010565361.1:99070-102908 GCF_000687285.1 Phaethon lepturus | reverse complement strand
ATGCCACCTAGTAGTCAGTTATGTTGGACAAACAAATGTTGATGATTTAAAATATGTTCTTCTGTAAAATTGTATTATGTCCCCATTGGTTATTTACAGATATTTCATGCAGCTTTAGTACTGTCACGTACTGTGGTACAACAGATTTATAACAGCTGTTGAGTTTTAATCTTTCATTGCAAATTAGAAGTGTCTGGTTTAGAATCAAACTAGCATCTCTGGTTTATATTTTTAAGCTATGCTTTCATATATTTCATTACCTGTTTCTTTGGAAATTATTTTTATAATATACCTACAGCACCAAAGTGTTTAATCATCCTTACTTACCTATCTTTAACATACCATTGTGATGGGGGACAGATCTTAGTTTTCCAAATAGGTATCAGGTTCTCAGTGCCGCTCTTGCATAGAACCAGGGAAAAACTATGAATTTTCCCCAAAGAATGCACTTCACAGGCATTGAAGTGTCTTCCTGCCTGACAGTTTATTTGCTGCTTTTCTTCACTATTTTTCACCTTCCTGTATTTCCTGCATAAGTGTTTGTATTGTGTTACCTCCCTAATCTTCCATGTGATTTCACTGTAATTCCATGGGAATATGTTCATAAAGATTTCCTCACTCCTATTTTATAGGGTTCCAAATAATAAGAAAATAAAAATGTCTTGCAGTTATTTACCAGGAATTTTTTGGGTTCATAAGGAATTTTCTTGTTTGATAAAACTATGGATCTGCCCATAATAACAAAGTGCAACTGAGTCACCATGAAAGTTTTTGTTTCTAACAGATACAGCCCACATACAGGTTTGGGATTCTTAATATGCATTCCCATTGGATTCTTCTGTTGTGGAAAAGTTGCTTAATGTTTGTGTGTTAGCCAGAGTATTCAGTGAGAATCATAATGTTTGTTTCCATATGTTGCAAAAAGCCTGCAAATGTCAGATGATGTTTATACAACACTTAGATAATCTAAAGATCATTTAATTGACTATAGAGAGACTACAAGCAAGGGAATTGCCAAATTATGTGACTAAGCCTTGTAGTCTAGCCCTAATTTTGTATTTTTATACTCTTACCTAGTGATATTAGTCAGTTAACTTTTTAGTTTTGGGGGAGGGGAATACAACCCTGACCTTGCATGATTTTTTTTTTCTTTTTAGTCCAGTAATAAAGTATTAAAAAGGCAATATATAGCAATATATAGCTTACAGCAGTAATAAAGTATTAAAAAGGCAATATATAGCTTACAGTTACCCCAGTAATTTACTACAAAGGGGATATAGCAAGTAGCAGCATGACAGAAGGTACATTCTTGGGGATTTTTTTCAGTGCAAATCACTGAAGCATCATCATTTTTATCACCATGTACAGCTGTAACCACTGTTGCCTTTGAGAAAGGCCTTTTGCTGCACTCTGTAAATATGTTTCTACTGATGCAGAGGCCATGATATAAAGTTTGTCTTAAAGGCAGTAAGAGAAAGTAGAAGTCACGTGTAACTTAAATTATGGTAACAAAGTAAAGTAATGTAATTAATTATGTTAAAAAAAAAAAAAAAGAAAAAAGGTGACTAATTGACACGTTTGTAGTACAGTAGTATAATGTTGCCCTTCTTCACTTCTCCAGGGTTTCAATCCTAGATAATTGGTTTACTGATCTCTTAGAAAGTATGGTACTGTTAGCTTAAATCTTAGTTGAAATATAGTGGGCTTGCAGGCATGTCAATTATTTTATAGATCTGTCTCTCAAGCACACAGTTTTGAGTTGGTCTAAACAGACAAGGTAAATACAAGATCCAGTATTCATAGGACATTAAAATTGCATTACTGTAGTAGAATGATTCTTTTTTGTTTCTGAATGAAGAAAAGGAGTCTGATATACATCAGGTATGAAGAGTTGTACACTTATGTAAAGAATTAGGTTCTTTATGAAGAAGATTCTACTTGAAAGACTATGTTAGTTCCCTAATACAAAGACCACATTGTATATTCCATATCTTGAAGCATTCCTTCCTTCTTAAGGTGATTGTTTTTTGCCAGAGGTACTCATATTTTGAGTCTGTATTTTATAAAAGTTTTCAAAATAATCTAGAATAAAGATGATAACTTGCATATATTTTTCATGAGAAAAGACGAATCAACTGTAGTAACCGTTACTTTTCCAAAGCAATGATTTTTTTCTAAAATTATGACTTTGCATTAAGAAGTAAAGATGTCATTTCTTGAATTACATTGCATATATTGGCAATGTTTTTAAATGTGAATTTAAAAATATTACAATTTGTTTAGATAAAATGTTTTTGCAAAAGCTCAAACAATTTTTGTTAGATGCTGACCTCAATTGCAAAAGACATTTTCAATTAAGGAAAACGTTTATATAGTTAGCAAGCTGTCATTCAGTAAAACTCATTTTTTTAATTAAACAGATGGTGATAACAAAGAAATTAATGAACATATACTTGCTTGCTTGCTAGTGTGATTTGCATTTCTAAATTATTCAGGTTATGCAGCAATTAAGCTTTAATTGCTTTTAGGCAAATGAATATCTCAGAATGAATGACAAATTATGATGAAATTGTCTAAGAAACATGGTGTATTCTAATGCTCATGCTATTTTATTTTGTGACAATTTTAGAAGCCTAAATGTGGGAATAGAACATTGCTATGCAAATTTACTATGCTGTTTCTTTGTTCCATATGCAGCGCATCATCATGCCACTTGTCTGTGCAGATAAGATAAATGTAAGATGCAATTTTCATGTGACTTTCAAAACTGCATTACTGCAATAGCATGTTTTAGGAGACAGGTTAGCATTTCCAGTCCTCTGTTCAAGAAGGCGTAGATGACAAAATGACATGTGATCATCACAACTCTTCTGATTAGGTTCCTGCTACTTGATTTATAAGTAATACTTGAGAAAGAATATATAATTTATAAAAAATGCAGCAAGCTGTATTATAGAGGGAGTGCCCTAAAAGCCTGATTTATCTGATTAAGACAGGGAACTCTTACAGTGTCATGTTTAGTCTGAGTCCAAAGAAATTATATACCCTTGTTTGCTGCTTTTGTGACTACCTGTTTGGTCTCTTTTTTTGTTGTTGTGGTGGGTTTTTTTTCTGCTTCATTTTCCAATTTGTTTTATTTCTGGAACACTTTTTTAGCCTGTTAGTCATTGCACCACACGTAAGCTGAAAAAACCACATTCACCTCAGAGCAGCTACACTAACTGTAAACACAAGTCGTGTGGTACCAATTGTAGTTGCTTTCTCTAACATATTTCTATTGGTGAAACCAGCCAAGCATCCAGCTCACCATCAGTGGGTATAAGCTCACTACATTTGGGGGAAACAGACTGTTTTATAGCTTTTTATGCTGTCAATATAGCAGAATTATGGCTTTTTACGCTAAGTATGTATGTTTTATAGTTTAACTGGCAGAAGACAGATATGTGAATGGACTTAAGCTCAGAAAAACGTTTATGAAAAATGTGATGTTATGACTGTTACATAGCCTGTCCTTTACTAGAAGGAGGAGACTTGACAGCATGTGACATAATATAAACTTTCCACTTATTTTATTTTGTATTTTAATTAGACTTTTAAACAGTCTATATAACAATCTTGAAAGCAAATTGGAGAAGTATCTCAATATATTTAGTATAGACTGTATTTAAAACTGTAAGTAAAGCTTTCATCTTATCTACCACTAAGCATTTAAATGGGGCACAAATCAAAGAAAGCTATTCACCTCAGGTTTTCATTATATTCAGTGAAGGGAGTCATGAGCTCAGCTAGTCAATCCAATTCAAAATAAAATGGGGACAACCTGATAGCTGTTTCCTGC
>NW_010565361.1:6475-99039 GCF_000687285.1 Phaethon lepturus | reverse complement strand
TTATAGGATCATAAAGTTGAATGGATCAACGATGTGTTTCTGTTGCAAGGAAGGAATCTCATTTGCAACCATATCAACAGGACAGTTGTCTGAAGATATAGAAATAATGTGGTGGTGGTTTAGGCCTATGATTCTGATGGAGAGTGATAGCTGCCAGAGGGGTAACAGCTTAGAAAATGTGATCACCTGAACAAATTGGGCTACCTTAGTCTGGACAGCAAAGCAGTGTAAAAGGACTTGCAACTTGCCACTTCTAAAGAATTGTATTGACAAGGCCAGTTATGAATTTATTCTCTGTACACCAAATGTAGAACAAGAATCAACCTCTTTAATCAGGGTAGATAATGAAAGAGAGAGGGGAAAAAAACCACCGAAGTAGTTAACACAGGCATTGAAGTGTCTTCCTCCCTGACAGTTTAGTACTGTCTAAGGCAAAAATTAGCCTTTTCTCATAACATGAATGTCAACAACATTGAGTGTAAATTTCTGTTGCTCAAATTCGCAATATTAGACATATCAGGAAAACTTAGTCTAAGATTTTAGAGGATTCATGGTGATACTTTGTGTGGTAAATTCTCATTCAGGTAAGAGAGAACTGAAGACAAAAAAAACCTATTTCAACTGTTGCCTTAGCTGTCTTATTTAAATTAAACATGGAAAAACCTGGCCTTGCTATCAATAAAAAAATCATTAATAATAGCATGCCAGATATAGTCTCTGATTTCTCCATTTTGAATACATATTCTTAGCTTACTGGAGGAAGGCTTATTGCATGCATCTCTCATTTCCTTGCATATCTTTGATTTTCATATTATTTTTCTTCCCATGAAGATCTTGAGGTAGGATACATGAAGTAATTTTCTCAAGGCAAAAATCTCTACCAGTTGATTTCAATTAGTGTAATAATACTACTTTCTCACAATCCCTTGTCAATGCATGTACTTAAATATTTATATACATGCCCCTGTATAGGACATAAATATTAATTGACTCCCTTCCTGTAGATATCCTCATCCAGAATGATGTACAAGAATGTATTTTAATGTGACAAATGATAGAAGGTGTGTAAGGCTGGTGGATAAACAAAAGTATTTTCCTAAAATTTCTTTCTGTTTGCAGTTTTCCACAAGGTGCTAATGGTATTTATTGTTTGGAGTTTGACATTTTGCAGCCATATATTTATTTAGGGGCCATCTAGGAAAACAGGAAATACCCTTTTTGCAGTATATTAGTACTGTTTCCTGCTGTTAGCACTAACATACAAGGTTATTACAGGGTACCTATTAAAACTATTGCACTTGAAACTCTTAATCTTTTCAAGATAAGGGTTATTTTTTTCCCCTTCATATTAATGTAAGAAAAATATATTGGCCATATTTTGATTCTGGACATTGATAACTGTCGAGTCAGTATAGACTTATCCAAGCTGTATAGATCAGATCCATTATGAAAAGTTAGTGTCTTTAAAAAAAAAATAAAAAAAAAATTATGAGGGTATTGTATTTTAACAACTGAGTATTTTGATTTTAAAATACTATAACAGTCCTTACAATATGGGATTGGAAACAGAAGATTTCCTTCTCTTTCTAGGTGAGATATTTAATCATTAACTTAGATTGGGTTTGTTGCATTCTTGATGACATAGTTATAAATACAACAGCCCTGATGAATGATCCTGCCCAGACTGTAGGCGGTAGTAAGGAAACTCTTCTAAGAGTCAGGGAATAGGGTCTGAAGTCTTTGCTTTTTGGATTCATCTAGGTTTTGCACAAGATAATGGCCTCCTATCACTGCTTCTTCTTACCAGGACAAGTCTTAGGAGTGTGACTGCATTTCACGTAAACACTTTTTGCAATGTGACATCATGAAGTGAAGTTTGACATTTGTCAGTATGCCCAAACCTTGCCTTTGTGAATCTAGCCTAAGGGTCAGATCCTCAGAAGCATTTGGACATACCAATGATGTTACGTGCAGAAATTATTCTCGGGATCTGGTCTAAGCCTCTGAAGATCCACTAGTCTGATTCTTGTACCAGATACTGAGTTAGATATGTCTGTCATGAGTCATTATTAGTTTCCTGCATAAAGCTCTGTAAAGGCCTGTTACATTTTTTCTGTAGCCAGCTTGCTTTGGCAAAAGCATTAAGAAGCCTTAAGTTAATTTATTAATTGGCCTCCTATAGGGAGTCCCACATCATAAAACATCAGTGTAAGTATTATACTCACATATTAACCACTGCTTTATTTTTGGTATAACTTTCTATCGATTCCTAATGAGATGTATTTATTAGATTACCAATGTAAAAAATGGACTGGTACAACATCTCAGAATAGTGAACATACGCTGCCACTTCTCAAAATATGAGCTCAAAGATGCATAAGTTAAATGATGGCATTTCTGAACATCTCTTTTGATCACAGGAAATTATTGATATTGATATTGACAGCTAAAGTAGCTCCGTATATCTTACAGATACTTAGCAAAATTTTTATACAGAAGTTAAGAAAGTCCAGTAAATTTTCACAGATATTTTAGAATCTCTGAATGCAATAAAGCTAATATATATGCTCTATGTGAAATACAAATTAAATATTTGTATTAAGTTAAGCACTTGTTTTCAGCTAGATAGTTAAGCACTTTTCAGCTAGATTTATGTTCTGTATTAAAATTATAGAGGCTTAGTGGAATATGACTGAATTAACAACATAAGAAATGCAAAACAAATTATTAGATTTTGGTTTTTGTTGGTTTGAGTAATATCACCTCATAAATCTTATAGGAAAGATAAATTACTCACCTAGATAAATAAAGAAAAAAAGTTCTCTGAGCCATAATGAATATTTTAACATCAGCAATTCATTATGGCTCAAACACATGTTGCCTTTAATACAAGTGCATGATCTTGAATATTATTAAGGTTTAAACAAATTTAAATGTGACAAGCACAAGATTAAATGTGGCACATAAATGAGTTTAAACAGCTAATTAGGTTTTGTTGGTCCATCCTATGTTTGACAGATATGTAATAGCAGCAATACCAATTAGAGAAACTGTAGCACCAAAGAGATATTCATTTTATTATGGAACTACAGTTTTGCACCACACACTTCCACAGGAGGCATGTAACACTGTTCGAGAGAGTCTGAAAAGTAAAAAAATCCTGTGTGTTATAGCTTCACAGTAAACATTGTTTTGCATCAAATATGACTCCTTTCCTTAAAAATGTAAGATCAATTCTTAGGTTTTAAACTGTGTGTCTGATGGAATTCTTTTCTAACTGTTCAAATCTAGTCTTTGTTTTAGATGAGGCTTCTTTTTCAACTATGTATTTTTTATTTTTATTTCACAATGCTGAATATGATCATTAAAATTAGTTATTATTTACAATACTGATTTAAAAATTATTGGTTTAGAGTCTGTGTTTTTAAAAGGGGATCTGGTATAATTAAACAACCTTTTATTAATATATAATTTAGCAGATATGGTAATGCAAATTGTTGATAGCAATATAAATTGGCATTAATGCTTGGTAAGTAGTTCACTCAGATAGCTGTCAAGTGGTATTTATAGTTAAAACTAGAAATTACTTCACTGGGTCATAATGGAAAATAATGGGAAATATAAGACTATGTTTAAAAAAAAAAAAGTTATGGTTAGGGTAACCCAAGTAAAAGCAGGTAAAATTTACCCCATTTTAAATAAAACATTTCCATAACTTATATTATCCTACTTACTCTAATCGTTCAAGTTAAGATAACACAATATTTAATAAAATAAAATAAATGTAAATCCAGAAGCGTTGTCAGCCGGCAGAGTCCTGGATCACAGGCCCATTTCAGACCAGGAGACATTAAGGTGGGATCTATAAACCTCACACTCCATCACTACACACACATGCAATAGTTACAATCATTGATTAAATTCCATATAGATAGTCTTACTCACAGCTTCTGAGGTCAGTTGCCTTCACCCTGCTCTCCTAACATAGGAGTTATATACAGCTTTTAATTAGTTATTAAGTGTGGGTGTGGGGGGTTAGGGGTTTGGTTTGGTTTTTTTCATGCCTGGACTCATCTCAGGGTCGGTCATTTTCATCTGTTTGACACTAAATGATTTGTGAATCTCTGCACTCTTCTTAAGATAAAAAAACAAATTATGGACTGATTGATGTTTGTACTAATCCCTGCACTGCGACAAGAACTTTTAACATGAATTCACAATTTGGATTACATTTGTAATGTTATTTTAATTATTTGCCAGTGGCCCAAATGAAGTAAGGTTCTGACACTTGGCTTCCAGTATATGCCAGTAAATCCTTATTTTTTACTGCTTCCAGCTCACTTCATACTTAATCCTAGTACATTATGGTTCTATGAGCCGGTACCTGTTTGATAATGTTGTGCATGGGAGATGCTACCCCTGTCTCTCTGCATTTCAAGAGTCTCTGCTCAGTGCAGAATTGGGCAGTGTCTCTGGCAGCTTAACTGGGCATAGCAGCTTAAAGCTTCCCAACCTGATCTCGGGAAGAAGAATATGGTGTGGGAGCAGTTTTCTACAAACAAAAAACTCAAAATGGTTATGCATCTGTTGTCAGAAGAAAAACTTGAATATTAAGTCAATAAAACAGTATCTCTCTTTTCTGACTCTGGGAGGATAAACTGGGCATAGTCAGGAATTATATCATCTACCCAAAGGTACTTTTTCTTGGACAGTTCTATTCATAGATACTTTTGCTTCTAATCTTGTGTTGGAGGGACAACTAACTTCTGTGTACTGTAGTAGTCTGCAGATTATTTCTGTATTAGACACCCTAAAAGTCCCATAGCACCGAAGTATGACATCAAAAACAACAAACATGTATGACACCACTGGGAAATTAAAGGAATATTATTTCTCAATATAACAAGCTTTTTCTTTTTTTTTTTTTTTTTTTAAGTGGGGGCAGAGTTTTGAGAAAGACAAAGGAAATCTAAAAGCAGCTTCATGTTTCAGGAAATCGTGGTGTCTTTACTCTCTTAAAGGAAATGGATGAATGCAAAGACTGTAGAGTTTGGTGCTATTTAAAGATCTCCAGAAACAATCTTTTGGGCCTTTAAATAGCTATAATGTGTAAAAGAAATGTCTCCTTTAGGCATTGGGTTTGGTGGGGGTTTTTGCGATCAATGATACAATATGCATATACTGAAAAAAAAATTGGCAAACTTTCACATTTTTTTGTGTTGCATTCTTGCACTATAGGACTGTGATTATAAAATACTGTACTATAGGACAACAGATTTGGGAAGCTAGCAACCAGGGTTGGCAAGGAATTGATGGTAGTACCATTCAACTTTTGTGTGCTTGGATAGCATAGCTTTTAGAGTAAAAATAGCTTTCACTGCAAGGATTATCAACATGGAAAATTTCTTGGAGTTTGTAGTACAGAAGATTTGCCATACAGCTGTTCTTGTGCCTAGTTAGTAAGCGCTTCATTACAACTGCCCTACAGAAGCATTTTTGAGTTGTTTTGCTTTAGGTTAGCTCAGGTGTCTTAATCTTAAGGGTGCTGAATTTCATACAGGCAAATGAATAAATGTCATTATGGAAATTATTAGGGTTTAAGCAGTTGTGGTATTTGTAGGTTTTATAATGGTTATTCAATTACATCAAATACTTTAGCAGGAACACTAAAAACACTTTCTCATACCACCTATTTAAGTAAAGAATAGCTCTGGTTATATACTTGCTAGGGGTTTATACAGAGCTTTAGGGTACTCAAGTTAGCATCCACTTTCAGTCACGTAAGAATGAAACAAGCAATCCAACCACCAGGTACCAAATACAGGGAGTTAAATTTATTAGGTAAGCAATAATTAGCTAACAGAAAAAGACTTTTTCAAAGGCATGGAGAGAGAATATATGGTTATACTGGATCACATGGAGGGTGCAATGAGATTTGAAGAGTCCTTTCAGCCTTTAGCAAAGGGAAGGGTGTAAGAACATGGTCTGACAGTCCAGCATTCTCGTATTTCACAGAGCTACCAATCTGTCTTGCCTTTCCAAGTAAGTGAGTTTTTTCTTTGAGATTTTATGTATTTTTCTTCCTCTTCCTTCTCCTCCTACTCTCCACTCCCCCCTCCCTCAATTGTAAGCTGCTTGATAGAGGTGCTTTGCTTACCTCTTTTTCCCAACACGCTCTGATTAAGACTGAGTGTTTAGAACCAACCATTCTAAATATATTAATATAAAGATAAATCTTTTTTTTTTTTACTAATTTTGAGACGCTAGGAAAAGCCTACTTCTGATCATGATACAGACACTGTATTACTGTTATGGAACTGAAATGCTTTCCTTCTGTAGCCCAGAGTAACAACTATCAACCCTGGAATGTTCCAGCTTGATACAGGGAAAAGTTACAGTTCAGAGACAAAAAAAACCCCCGAAGTAACTGAATATATCTTAAACAGGGAATTCTGTTCTTTGGCAGAAGAGAGGGGGAGATGAACTCAAAAGTTCTGTCTTGTTATCTAATCAAGCTTCAGTCTTAAAAGATTCAATAAGTAAATCTTGAACCAGCATCACTAGAACAAAAGGATGGTAGCTGAAACAATCGCATTAACATCTATCAAATCCTTGGACAAAAATTGACTATCTGACACAAAGCTACACAGGTTAGTGAACGAGCAGATGCCATGGAATGAGAGATTGATGCCTCAATGATGGCCTGAAGTCTGACTAATAATCCAGAACCAATTTGTCACAGATGCCAACTCTTAAGTATCGGTTAAGCTCTGAGAAAATAGTCTGCATTTCAGCACCTCACAGTGTTTTTATTTTAGCTATATTGTTGTAAGCAGCTATTCCCAAAACTCCTTTAAAACTTCTGTTCCTAGTTCTTCCATTTACTCTAGGTGAAGCTATATTTCCTCCAAAACAGAAATATAGGTGCAAATTATGTACCAGCATCTTAACATTTTAAATTACAGTAAGCTTTGGAGAATAGTGCTGTACTTTACTGTTTTCAGGTACTCAGGAGATCAGTATTCATATCTTAACTGTCTTTCATATTTCATGACATTAAAACCTCATCACATGAGATTTTTGTCTTTTAGTTCCAGACTATGAAATAGAAAATAGTAAGGATTGGAGAAGATCCATCATTTTCTTCTATCTCATACTCATCAGAGTGACTAGATGGAGGTCAGGTGAGGGGAAACTTTTCTTTCAGAGGTGTAGTGATTTATTTGTAGCTTGTGCTACACCTTACAAATCTTCTGTATTTTTCAATTCTGCTTCCTGTTCTGTGTTGTTTCTTTTCCAAAATAAATTTTGCAACTTAGAAATTGTAATAATCTTTCCTCTTCCCTGCACCATGAATAAGATATTTCTTAGCAAAACAATCATTAAAGAGTACTGCTTGAGTGCTCTGTACCGCTTATGATAAGAATTCAGGAGAGTAATTCTTATGTATTACTGCAGCCTTAATGTATTGAGCTAATAAAAAAAAACTTCAACACATGCACAGGAATATTCAGTGAGATGATCTTCTAACACAATTTGCTTCTAGGAGACTGATCTAATAAAGTTAGAAAATCCATGTGTTCTAATGGTATTCTATTAATCTTCATTGACAAGTTATTTTTTCTATTAATAATATTATTTTGAAATGTAATTTAAAGTTGATAAATGGTGATATTTGCAACTATTGTCGAGATCAGTTTAAAAAAAATCTAGAGGCCCCAGCATATGATTCCAAACTTCTGTACTCTTTACCTAATCAGTAGATAATGATACTTAATAGCACTTGGAAGAGGAAAAAAGAGGGGGGAAGAAATCATAAAATGGTACATTTATTTAAAAGCAGTGATTCAAAAACTCTGCTACATCTCTATAGCAAAAAGATCCTCTGAAAAAAGAGATAGCTTGTCTGTTACTGCAAATAACCTTAGTTCTGTTGTCTGAAACCATCACACTTTATACTGCTTGCCAAAGAACTGAAAAATGCTCCCCCCTTTAGAAGTGAACATCAGAAGCTGGTCTGCATCTTCTGGAGTGTTTCTATGTTGTGTGTTTGAGTGTTGGCTGTTTGAGTAGCGTTATTCATGCTTGCTATTAAGTGGGATTATTAGATTTTACTCTGATTTGATTAGTGAAAATGTAGAATATTGTCATAATGTCACTGAAGCCATCAAAATCAGGTTCATTGATAAAGTTGCTCTTGTCAGTTTAACCCTGGCTTATATGGCTTATGCTGAACCATATATTACTTCCCATATGATTTCCACAACATACTGAATACGAGCTCTCTTTTGTGGGATCTGAAACACTGATGTTGTTAATGCACTGTTATTTTTCTGAAGGAACAGAACATGACTGCGTTCTTTGAAGTTTGTGCTTGCACTGGGTGAGGCATTTACCGTGAATTCATTTGACAGATTTTACCCCTTTAACTGTTCAATTATTGATCACAGAATGAAAATCCTCCAACATAGTAATTATTTTAAATTATTTGTGAATTATTATGGATATATTTTCCCTACTGATTGTGGGGATTGTTATGAATACTCAAAACTCTAAGTATGAGTTGCATATCATGTGGGATTTATTTTTTTTTCTTAAGACATGACTTACAGTGTAACAGAGAATATGGCCCGAATTACACATTGACAATTTACATAATTGTGTAGCTATACTATATGACATCACAGTTAACAAATCTAACTATTTGGCCTCAATTTCACTTTTTACAGGTATTGCCACTAATAACTCTCAATTGCTATGTTGTGCTTAGGAAGTGAGAAAATACAGAAAAAAAACCAAACACATTTTGAACTTCTCTGCAGGGAAATTACTGTAATAAATTAAACACAAGATCTTATGAAAGGGGAAGGTCATCTTATTATAGAAAATCTTTAGGTAAGTTTATTTTATCCACTCCATACGTACATGTACAAACCCACAAGTGCCAGGGTGGTGTATGCATATGAGTAGTCTAGCAAGGATAACTTGTTTCACAACACAGTGGACGAGCGATACCAGCTGGCACGTGCTGCCTGTTGTCTTTTCACTTCCTCTTCGCTGGCAACAACAAACTAATATTTGCACAGATGGTTTATATGCCATTAGAGTCATCACTTGTTATGGGTGGTCCTTTGCCTCTGAAGCTTGCTTACTTCACCTTCCATGAATCTTAGGGCAGGCTGCTACACACTGTCTGGCTTTCCCTTGTCTGAATAGGCATTTGAATGACACATCTATCATCTGCTTTCCTGTTGAGGAGCATTTTTGACATCCTCCTGTGCCTCCCATTCTGTTGGTGGTGTTAGAATGGAGGCCATGACATAGAAACCTCTTCAACGTTATTTCTGAGAATGGTGTCATGGAAGTGGTGTCCTAAGAGCAGTGTCCTTTATTATTATTACTAGCTGTTCTTATAATTCCTTATTCTGATGTTTTCTTCTGGTGTTTAAGCATGAATTTCCACTCATACTTCATTCACATCAGCTCAGATATTTCTGTAACAAAAGAATCTCTACATGTAGATCACAGTTTGCAGAAATGCCTGTAGTATTTCCTTCTGTCAGCGTGTTGGTAACATGTCATTGACCTATTCAGAACATGTTAACATGAACGTACTTTTTCTGCCAGGTGTCTCAGGATGCCTGAGACAGAGCTTATGAGTTAACTGCTGCATTTCTGTCAGTACTATTTTCTTGGGGGGCAAAAGAAGTGCCAATATTTGAAAACTACATCTTTGCCAGATTGAGAGGTGTGAATGCCTGAAAAACAGAACAGAAAATCATTTTACTGAAGAAGAACAAATCCATCTCATCAAATGATTTTTCTTTCAGATGCATCTGACATTTTCCTCTATCTCCATTTACAATTTCAGTATCTGAAATGCTTCTCTCCCAATACAAATACTTTTTAGTCTGAGCTAGGAGTTCATATCAAGAATGTTTTTTTCAATACATATGAGAAAGAGATTAAATGTCATAGTTCAGTGCGGGGATTCAGATGAGAGAAAGCAGTAGCCTCTTCTAGAGGGTAAATTGAAGTAGATACCCTGAACGTAAGTGCCCAGCAGAGGAGCTCATGTCTCTACTGACAAGGCTGCGAGGTTAAGACACTGGGTTCTTTCTGAAGTACCTGAAGTTAATAGTTTAAAATAGCCATGTGGATATCTGCCACTGACCTCTGAAGTTAAATCTCCTTTACCTATTTTTCATACTTATTTTTTTTGTTGTAGACCTGCTGTATTTAATTAAATATTTCAGAATAAGAGGAAATATACCTCTGTATCAACTATATCCTGTGTTTCAACTGTTCATTGTTTTGTTCTAGTAAGTACACAGATAGGATAGAGAAACTAGCATTTCAAATGCATGAAAAATACTGATTCACAACAGATTCTCTGCTACACACACCGAAGACATATGAAACCATTTGCTTAATGCATGACATTTTATTTCCCTTATGGTTGTGACATTATAGTTTTCAGACCTCTCAAGTTTCTCTTGCAGTATCAAATGTGATTCGTTTTTTAAAATATTTAATATTTTCTTCCTGAATGTGCACCATACAGAATGGCCAGTAGGATATGCAGGTGTTGGGAAATGTTTACAAATTAAATCAATGTCCATTGAATCTTCAGAATCTGTTAAATAATTGGGACAAACCATAGAGCACAGGCTGAAGAGGAAGAGACCTTATCTATCAAGTAAGTCTTGGTTATATACTGTCTACAGTTTGAACCAAAATTTTGAGTTTCTGCATTTAAACATAAAATTTTAATTGAAGGAATATCTGTCCTTGCATCTGAAAGAAACTGGAGAGCTTTCTATTTACTTTATGGAAGATAAATTACAGGAAGCTGACTGGATAATACCTAATTTGCCCATAGATATTGGGAGGGGGAACCTTGGTATTTTCTCCTTGATTGTATTTCTGTTTTCCTGGAAGTAGACAATTATGATTGAATCTAAGCAGATGATTTAATCTGTGAAGTAAAAAGTATTTTCTTTCATAGAGAGGTTGAGTCTTGGTGTTCAGCATAATGTCTAGTTTTTAAATTGCAAACAAACAACAGAATGAAAAGCAAGGTGTGTCAGGTCATGAACTCGACCCCATATTACTCATCTTTACTAAGATTTAAGAATTGGTGTCATAGCTGTATAACAGAGCACAAGTTTACTCCAAATATGAACATGGGAACAGTAAAAAACACGTGTGTGTCCGTCCCCGCCCCCCCCCCAAAAAAAGTATTTTTTTGAGAACATGCATCTGACTCTATTCTTCTGAGATTATGAAATGTTACCTTTTCGGCACTAGTCCTGTCCTGACTGTGGAAGCTTTCTTTACTATCTTTGAATCTAAACATAATTAGGAAGAGAATAATGGGATTTAAGTAAATAAAAGACCTCAGCTAAGACTCTCAATAAACTTCAGTGAGAGATCACAAAACTCACATGGCACAACAGCTTTGAAACTTGAATCAAAGCACTTGCAATTGGGGAGAAACTTGTCACACTTAATTAAAGACTATCTACAGCAAAACATAGCTCAATCAAGGTGAAACACTTCCATTTCTTATTACATGCACATTGAGTTTCCCTGTAGGCTCCAGAGGCTCTGCTGTGTTTGTTATATTGCCTGATGCAGAGAAAAGACTCTCAAAGTTGCATTAAAAAATCTAGCTTGAAAAAAAACCCAACACATAGATGCCCTTGAAAACTTTTGTAATTATCTAACTTGAATATTGTCATTGTAGTGTACCAGTTTGCGTTGCTGTCAGACCTTAGTGCCATGTTTCTTCACCTTCTGATGTATGCTGAGTGTTACAGCTTAGTATATGTTTACATGTCCTTTTCACTTTTTGCTTTGCTCCCCATCAAATATTTACAGCTTAAGAAAAGCAAATTTACGATAAACAAACACACAAAAATAAAGCTTGTTAAAAAATACTTTCAGCAAATAATCCTACAAAGTGTGGTCCAGAGACTGACAATTGATCTTAGGCACCAATTCCAGTGACAGCAGACTTAAAATGTCAAAGTGCAAACACCATTTGAAAACTAATTGGGTGTCCGTTGTTGTAGCTCCCCAGACAAGAGAATTTCGCACCCGCTCAGATGCTTTAGTTTCTTGACCTGTTCAACCTCAAAAGATAGGTGTAATTCAAACGACTTTTTGAAGCCTCATTTAGGGTTTTGAAGGGATGAATGCAGAGCCCTCAAGAGAGATGTGGTCCTAAATATTGCCGCTATGGACACAGGAAATGATGCAGTAAAAGAAATACACTTGCTCTCCTTACATTGTCTTATAACTTATCAACTTTGGACAGTCAAGTTGCTCTGTTCATTTTTATCCAGAATATGTTAGTTAATGTTAAGCAAAGTTAACAGAAAAATTGCAATACCTTGGCAAAGCATTTCTGCTTTCTCTGTTGTCTCTTTGTGGTGAGTCTATGTTTGCGAGCAGCATAAACATGTCTGATTACTCACCACCCTATCTGGTGTGTGCTTAGCACTGAGTTTATTTCAGTAAGTAATCCTTCTCTGTCCTCAGTCTTCTGGGAGCTGGTGTAAAGCACATCAAAAAGCTGTCAGATAGTGATTGCGCTTAGTAGTATAATCTTCATAGTGCTGCTGGCTTTGTGGAAATGTTTTTTGTTGTACTTTTCTGAGACAAACCAAAAACATTCTGTCCTTTAGAAGAAGCTTTGCCCTATCACTTAAGATGGACAGAAACTCCCATCGAAACCTATACCAATCATCCCTAAAGAAACTCACCTCTTCCCTGGATATGCACACCTACACTACTGAGGAGATAATATGACCTGTTTTAAAAGCAAGTCCATTTTCTGGCTAGGAACAAGTGTTAAGTGTTTGATTTAGTATTTCACTTAGCATTTACATTTTATGTGGCTGCAAATGTTTATTGGGATCAAGTGAAAAAACTTGGTTTTAACAAATTGCTAAGGTGTAGCAAAATAAGACTTGTTCACAAATAGTGAGATCTTAACCAATGGCCCACTGACACCTACGGAAAATTTTTTCTTGCACTACTTGGACTTTGATTCCGGACAATATACTTAATAGATAATGTTATAGTACCCAAATGCATTAACAGAGAATGTTTATTGATATCTAGTTCTTAAATAAAAACAATTGTCCAGCTTCCAGCTCAATTTGTGAAATAGTTGCAAACAACTTTCCTACCATTTTTTAAAGAAAAATTTCGCTTTTTAACTTATTACCTGTTCCTTGGCATATTTCTGAAAACAATTTTTTTAGGGTTATTAGCAGCAGCAGCAACTATAAATTGAGATCTTGTGCAAGGTATTTAATGTACAGGACCTATAGAGGCACTGTTGTTTTGGTTTGATTTTTGTTTGTTTGTTTGTTTGTGTTTAAAAAAACAAACAAAAAAACCCAACCACGCCTCGATGTATTTCTGGCGATAAGGAGCATGCAAATTATTAATTGCTTTTGACACAAAGTGACCCAAGCACCTTTGATATATAATCGGGGAGTAATGCAGTTTAACAAGTTTTAATTTCTGGTGCAGCTGGAAGACAATAAAGAGAAAGCATGAGAACAAATTAAACAGTATATAGGTCAATCATTCTATTAGCAGTCTTCAGGGAACACATATCTAATTTACATAATTGTATTTCTGCTGCAACCAGACATACTGCTGTGCTAATACGTGTTTTTGGTGAGTCTATAAAAACACTGAAGATGGTCTTTCCTGCATTGAAATATGAAAATCTAGGATTACAGGAGCAAATACATTACTAATTTTATCTAATCGGTGTTTCAAGGTTAGCTTGATCCAATCTACAAAGAGCCCAGCAGCTCCACAGGTAGTGGTTTGTTGAATATTTTTTCCTTAAAGCAAAGATTGAGTTCTTACATCTCTCACACTTACATGCAAATAAACCAAATTACCAACTTTTTTCTTTTAAGTCCATGAGAAGATTCTAGCTCTTTGTGTGTCTCCTCTGCTAAATTTAAGCGTCCCACATTTGGGAGACCTGGTTGGAGTTTACCTGTCTAGTTAAATTTTCAAATTCTCACAGAAAGAGCTCAAAGACTGAGATCTTTACAAGCAAAAATAGTGTATTTCTATTACTTTCTGTGTTCATGAGTAAAGGCAGCAGATTTGCTCTATGCCATATCTTGCCATAGAAACTAGTAATTAAATTGACAGAGAGATGTCTGTGACTAAAAGAACTCAAGACAGAAAGGTAATAATAAAAAGCAAACAAATGAGCAGAAGAGGAGGACCAAGCTGCACTCCTGCTTTCCGTTTTCCTGCCTTTTCCATTAAACAGCTTTAATTAAAAAAATTAGTGTGAATTTACCTAAAGTACTTCTCTAACATATCTTGGTTTTCAGCTTTGTTCTTTTCATATCTGACCCCATCTTCTTAGACCCATGCTTTAACCCCAGTATACTGGATCCAGTCTCTATGCGCAAGACAACTACTTCATGCTAAAACACATAACTTTGGCTGTAATCTTGAAAAAAATGTATTGAGAGAAAAATGCAGTATATCCTCAAATTTAAATTAAAAATGGACTACAGTCATAATATAATGAAACATATACAAGAAACAAAGGTATGGTCCAGTCATCTTTTCTAATTTCAGAAAAAAAAATAGTTTAACAATACTATATAAGACACTCCAGTAACTCTCAAAATAAAGACAGGAAATGGAGCTTTTAATTCAAACAGGGCAATTATCAAAAGGACTTAACATAAATCATGTTCTCTATTAAATCTCAGCAGTTAATGCTTTTCTGGAGACTTCTTTGAAAACATTGCCAAGATATTGAGTCCATGCACTTACATTCATAAATAAATACATGTTGCAAATGTATTAAATTGAGTACTGCTGAATGAAAATTTACTGAATTTCATCTAATTACCATAGAGGTGAATCAGTGCAAGAATTATGTTAGCTATAGTTCTCTCCAATGGGAACTGTGTTCTGGATTTTCAAATAACTTTTATCTCGGTTCAGTGATGTATGTTTTGTGGCATGGACTGGGTGTGAACAATGAAGAAATTTTTTTTTATTTGATATACAAGTTCAACTCTAGGTATCTTTTCATGACAAGTTTGAGGTTACATTCTGCAGTATTTATCAAATTGATCGTTTACTTTTTTTGAAAATTAAGAGACAGTTATGTAATAAGACAAGTTTATAAATTGGGCAGATTGAAGAGTTGCCTTGAATAGTCGATCTCTTTTGAGTGCTAGTTTCCATCCTAACATAAGCCAAGTGCTGGTTGATCTCTTTGCAAAGAGTTGAACATGAACTTGCTGTTTAGCTCCTGAGGGCTGGGCAGGACCATGAAGAGATCACGTTCATAAGCTAAACTGGAGACATGCACTCACCATTAGATTTCTCTCTCCTTTGAAGTTAGAAACAGCCATTAAAATTATTTGAATAAGTTACCAAAAGCTGTTGCTTTAAAACAAAACCAGCACTGTCTCCCCAAATAGCGTAACTGGTATTTTTTATCGTTGCTTTTCCTCAGTAGCATCTTCTACGTGACACAAAACTAGTGTGAGATGTTAGGTTAGCAAATAAATTGAAATCCAGCAAAATAGGCTGTAGCAGAAATACTGGACTATAGTTATGTTAGTAGTGTATGTGTATATGATCCAAATTGCTTTCACCTTAAGTTGAGCAAAAAGGAGCTTCTGGGTTTCTTTTTTAATGTATCACTCTGAAAAAACTGCATGGGTACAGTAATTTTTATTTTGTGCATTTTGAGTATAAAACAAACAAACAAAAAACCTCGAAAGAAAATACAACAACAAACAAAAAACCGCTAGAGGAGAACTAAAGTTTCCAAGTGATGTGAAAAACAAAGATGATTTCTCTATGTACCTCCAATATCAGAAAGATATCCTTAAATCAAAGCTTTTTAAGGGATTGAGAAAGATATTACCTAAAGAAGGTTTAGTGTTTTATAAAATTCATAGGTCTTTATCACGGTTTAAGACCTTTACAAAGGTTGTCATAATTATTACAGCTCTTTCTTTTATGCAGATATGTAAAATTTTAATAAATTTAACCTAGTTTGCTGCTGCCAGGTGCTACAAGTACAGATCATATGAGGCCACATCTACTTGGTATTTTAGTTCAGAGTAGGATTGCCCTTTTGAAGCAATCTTTCAGAGTATTCCCATGTACCATGCTTTGACATCCATCATGGAGTAGTCTCAGGAAAAAAAAAAAATAAATTCCTCTTGCATGAAACTAGACTAGGAAAAAATGTCCAGAGATCTGGTAATGTGCTGCTGCTGCTAATGGGAGCTTGAGTAGAACTAGTCCAAAGTAAATTAAAAACCCACAAAGTAAAATCCACAGGTCCTTTTCCCCATTTCCTTACACACATCCACATTTATTGCTCCATAACTTATTAACAGAGTTATAGGACCTATATGTACACTTTAGTCCAGATAAGAAATGTGTTTTGGCAGTGAATTTCTCAATCATCCCCACTTCCTGTGCTTAACTGGATTCTTTATAATGAGTTGAAAGATACAGTCCAGGGACAATACCTGATGTACTCCAATGTTCAGTCAATAGGACCAATAGAATATTGCAATAGAATGGAAATAAAACTTCTATATAAATTAGGTTATCACAGAAGTATACCGGAATAAATCCCCCAAATTATGTGTAGTGTGGACATAAGACCTTAGCACCAACAGGTTTGCTATTCTGTATCTGTGACTAAATATAGACAGAGCCAAGCAAAACTGAAAAAAGACCTTTGTAAACTTTGTACATAATCTCAGCAATCCAATGTATTTGTTTACAAGTTTTCAATTTGTATATGACATTTTACTTCCTCAGCAAAGCGTAGAAGTAGAAACAATATGCGCATCTTCATACTCCTCCTATCTAAGGAAATGAGAGAGCACAGAGATTGTTTTTTTCTTTTTGAAGAGCTTGCTTGTAGCAAGCACATGGGCAACATCCTGGGTGTGTAAGCAAGACCCAGCAATTGTACGTGTGATCTTTTTCCTTCTCTCTTGATCTCTTCTGCTTTGTTAATTTGTTTCATATTTTCTTCTTGTGTCTATAGTTTAAAATGGCAGGGGGGGAGCTGTGGCAGGGAAGCAAGGCAGCGGCATGATGACTGTGGTAGGAGCCACCAGGCGTGTATTGTTATCGGTTTCCTTTGTGTCTTGTACGTCTGATGGTATGTTCTCAAGATCTGTGTCTGTATCTGTTCTGTTTCCTGCCTACCAGGCTGTGGACTTTGAATATACAAAGTATAGATAACCTTAATACCAATTTCAGAGTAACTTTTTCCATTTCTTCTTTCACTTCTAATTAAAACTTGATTTTTTTCATTTGTAATTTAAAAAAAAAGTGAAATGCATGCTGCTTTAGTAGCAGCTGAAATACTAATTAAGGCCATATCACTGCCAGCAAATTCAGCTGGTGTATTTAGGTTGCATACCTGATCAACAATTAAAACAAAGTAGATTATTCATTCTGGTATGAGGTGATACAGGAGTCCAGGTGTTTCTAGACCATTTATTTTAAACACACAGAACAACCTGTTTGGGAGCAACCACCTGTTGGCAGGATGATCTATACAGGAAGAGTTAACTAAGCGCATTCCCTTAAATGGTATGTGCTAATTTAGACCACTTGATCTATTTGACTTTGGCAAGCCACATTTCTTACTAATATATTCTTTGTTTCCTAATCCTTACAACGTTTTGTCCATTGATGATGTTTTCATGGTAATATTTGCCACTACACAGGTGTCTAAAATATGAAAAGTTACTTTTTTTTTTCTGTAAGACTGATAGTTTTGTGTTGGGTTTTTTCCCCCCACATAGCTTGCTTGACGATGAGGAAAAAGCATTGTATTTGGATGTTTAAGCATGGCTATTTAATATTAAGTGGCAGCTGTCGTAGCTAATGCTGCAGATACTGCACATACCAATTAATAGTGTACTTTTTGTTCTTCATATTGTTTTAGTTTCTATAGTCATTAGTAGCAGAGGGTATCCTCAGCCTCTTAAAAGCTTTTTTGAAGTGGATAAGGATTCAAAAAAACTATATTAAAATTCTAGATCAATTCTTTCCTGTTTTTCTTTACTTAGTTTTATTCTGTTTTCTGATTAGCAACATACATAGCCTTAACATAACTCAGTAATAAAATCTCTCAATCTCATAAAGTCCTGACTAAACAACTTATGTAATTAGCAACAGCATCCAAAAAAATTTAAACAAGATTAATTAGACATTATCTAATATCTATGTGCCTGAAGCAGTGGCTGGACAGCCTGGCTTACAAAGGAGACAGGGAATGCTTTCCCAAACAGATAGAGCATCTACTTCAAATTCACCTCTACAATAGAGTCCACAGGCAAACATGCTTGTGACAGCCTGATGCAACCAACAGCTTTTCCGCACTCTTCCACAACACAGCATCGTCAAGGGCTGGGTGCGAGGAGCTGCAAAAGGACTTCACAAGTTTCCCAGTGACAAAGCAAAACAATGATAGAGGAACATGGTATAGGTAAATGCAAAAGGATGCACAGAGGAAAATACTTATGAACTTCCTAGTGTAGAGAGCAGTCTTAGGGTTATGATAATAAGAATGTAAGCTCAAATATATCAGTCAGAAAAGCAAGCTACAAAAATATATTCGACAGAAACTGAGTGTAACCAAACATATTTTGTCCCCACAGGCATTCTGGTTTGCCCATATCCTTAAGAGTACACAAAGTTCTAGTACTACCTGTGTCTCAAGGTGGTACAACTAGAAGAAAATGCTGGCAGAGGGCAGCAATAGGAATACTCGGAGGTGTGGAATGTTGTCTGGAATGATATGTTTAGATAAATACAAATCTGAAATTTATCTGGTATTTGGCTTCTCTTGCTTAAAACATTTTACTTTCTCTTTATGAAATCAGCTGTGATTTCAGGAGGAGACACGTACGCAAAAGGGTAATGGAACAGAATCCTTGTCCCAATATTTTATTATTGCTTATTTTAAACAAGTTCCACAGTTTTTATTTTAAGGAAAGAAATTAATGTAAAA
This sequence comes from Phaethon lepturus, assembly GCF_000687285.1. Lineage (NCBI taxonomy): Eukaryota > Metazoa > Chordata > Aves > Phaethontiformes > Phaethontidae > Phaethon > Phaethon lepturus. Next base: position 79,967 of record NW_010565361.1, on the reverse strand, counting down.
ATGGCACTTAAAAAAACCCCAAAATCTACCCTACAACGCTGTGTTCCAGTGTTTACTTAATTATTATGATTAGTGAGCTACTTAGTGGTTCTCCCCTTTACAACTGCAACTTCTGGTAAGTATAATAAATGATTTCCAATTAAGGACTAGCAGAACTCATGACAAGAGAAATCTCTGTCAATTCATTAAAACGAAGTCTCTCTACACTGGAATAAACAATGTAGAACATTAAAATATTGTGTCAGGAGTGTATGCTTAATTAAACTTACATTAGCTAGGTAATTCTTTATATTGTAATAGGCATGATTTTTCTTTTTTTAATAGTTTTCAATTCTGTATTTGTAGAAAGGACAGACTTTCAGCAAATTCCAGTATTCCAAATCTTGTTCATTTTAACAGCTGAATGAGTTGGATTTTTCATTATTTTATTCATCATTATTCATTCATTATTATTAGTGTATAAAGAGGAAATTGGTCTAAAAGAAATCGTGGTGGTTTATTGCAACATGTAGTAGGCAACACAATGATTATATTGAACTGGAATGATTGGGATTTAACATGTACTGTGGCCTTTGTGGTGTATAAGTAACGCTAAACCTCTGTATTTGAAAATCCAGTCAGTTGGTTTTATTTGTTGGAAAGCAATAACAAATCTTGTACAGATGATGATCATCATCTGGAGTACTTTGCAGAATAAAACATTGTTACCAGAATCTGTCCTCTGAGAAGTAATGAGTTCAGTCTAAACCAAAAAGAAATAGAAAAACTGCTGTGTTGAGTCATGTTGCTTTAAAAGACATTATTTTCATTAGATTAAAAATAACTGAATTTAAATTCAGATTTCTGGCTTACTGCTCATGTTGGGAAGGTTATTGTTAATAAAAATAGACTACAGTGATAACAAGGACTGATTATGATTTATCTCTTCACCTAATCAAATTCTGAAAGAAGTCTGGTGTAATTTCTGTGGCATAGTCTGGGAAGCTTACTCTTGGACATCCACCTTTTCTGATAAAATGATGTTAAATATCATATCTGACAGTATGAATTTTTACATACAGTCCTTCAAAAGAACATTTAATAAAAAAAGCTGATAGTATGTAATTTGTTTAATGTATACATATCTATTTTAACGGAGTGTTTTCTGAAGTGATACTTCTTTTGGAAAAGGCATCACTTTTTTTTTCTTTTTTTTTTTTTTTAACTTTATCATGACTGTTTTAGTGAATGTGAAACCTATAATACATCTGACAGGTTAGAGGCATGGATTTTTTTTCCTCTCCCCAATTCTAGTAGAGCTGCACATACCTTCTGTGCCTTTCTATACCCAGGCAAAAGTAAGAAGAGCAAAAGGAATGCAACTTTTCCTTGGTTTCTTGCTGAGAAAATGAGATAGCTAGCTAAGAAAAATGGCGTGCAGGAAGTCACCATACCTACACAGACAATAAATTAAGGGGAAACAACAATTATATACATATATAAAAACTGTACGTATACAGTTCTCAACATGTAAATTCAAATGTAATTTTTGATTAGGTCTGGGGCTGACTTAGCACTGTCAGTTTATCTGTTGCCAATGTGAAATACAGCAATATGGCTACTGCCAATATGCCATTTTACCTGTTGCCTTTCCAAACCTGGCAGTACACAGAATTACCACACTCATCCTGGGGCAGTAAGCTCAGGGAAGTAACACAGAACAGTCAGCATGGAAGAAAATAGTATTTCACAGACAGAGATTTCTAGTCAAGATACGATTACAATATATTGCACATATTCATATATACACATTGTATTACTACTTTTAATGAATATGGGTACCTCAGGTTCCAGTTAATACTTTTTTTAAGATAGATGAATACAAAAGGGAAAACATTGTAAATAAAAATTTTTAAGTAAATATATATTTTTTATATATATAAAGTAAATAAAAATAAAAAGTTTAATTCACATCAGTGGTAATTAAAGGATTTTTACTACTGTTTTTCTTGCTCATATGTTTAAAAGTGGAGCAACTTCTTCAGTTCTAGAACTATAAAACATGTTCATTTTACTAACAAGAAATAGTGGTGAACAAGGACAGTCTAAAATTAAACGCAACACCATTTATACTGCTTGAGCTTTTCTGTAGGTATCTAATGATAGTACAGTGGCAAGACGAAAAGACTGATGGTCCATATGTGGCAAAGAAACAAATGTGAATTTTGATGTGAATGAAATATAGAGAAATATCAAAGTTATTACACGTAGAACAGCTTTTGTAACACTGCATCTTGGTGATCCACACTGAACCACTTGGCGAGGAAACATATGTGCTGAAATCTCAATGTAAATTTATGCAAACTAAGAAATGTCACATACAGAGCTCTTATGATAAGGATGCATGTTATGTTAATCACCACAGTAATATCAGACACAGACTTTGAAATTTGTCTTACACTACAACAAACCAGGGGCCATACTCCTTCCTTAGTGCCATATGCAATCTTGTTATCATATTTGGAAGTGGATTTTGGATTTGCTCTTGGCCTCCTTTTTCTCCTCCATTGTGATAGTTCCTGATCTTTACATTATTTTTCCAACTATTAAAAGTGGTTGTGACAATGACACAGCCCTTTCCTTTTCCTTTTACATATGGTTTCTACTTTTTCATTTCAAAAACATGAGAAGAGAGTCATACTGCAATACAACATGCATCTGAGATACACTGAAGGTCAGAGTTGTTTTGTGGTATTCTTCATCATTGGTAACAGTCCTAGAGCCAGTAGTGTGGCAATACTTGATGTGTTAGGAAAATCAGTCATTGAAGATACATATTTTTCCCAGTATGTTCATTTTGATATTTTTCCAGAAGCAGCCTGAAGCTTACATTTCCAGTTTCTGGAGCCACGGCCTCTATTGGTTGTATAAATGCCTCTTGAATGTCTAGTCTTAAATTCTAGATAGCTGAAAGCAAGTTCAAATACACAGTTGCTGACAAAGTATTACCTGCCTGAATTAATGCAGGTACCTATGATCAAGTTTTCCAGTGTAGCGTGCATACCCTTCTGTTTTTAAGATTGTGGATATGTGTTTGAGAAGCCATGGCTGGATTAATATCTAGTGAAATGCTCTGTAGAGAATAATTCTAAACGTAGGAAAAGAAGGAGAGGAAGGAGAGAAATCAAACATAATGGCCAGTAAGGGAATCAAATGAAATTAAGGAAAAATATCCAGTCATCAATCTATCATGTTAGCTCTGAAGTGCTGGAGAAACACATAGTAAACACAGCAATGATAGCAACGGGACCTTTCTGACGCAAAATTCAAGTGGAAATAGTCTGCCGCTACCTTTTAGCACACTGTTAGTAGGACTTCATCCTCAACCTTCTGACTCTGCTTCGTCATGGCCGCCTGTGTCAGACTCCCCACTAGAAAGCAACGTGACTTCCATATTTCAGCTTCTTTAAGTTTTAAAGCCTGCAGGCCTGAACTCATTGTTACAGCAAAAAGCAACTGAAATAGCAAGGAACTGTACTTGTGTGCTTGGACAGCAGTTTTACCAGCTCTACATTTTTCTGGGAAGTAAATTATCACTCCTATTTCCTGTAACTGTTGCTGACCCTAACTGAGGCAACAAGCTGCTGGGTTTTTTTGGGTTTTTTTTTTCCTGCGCCATGTATGTCTAATTGCATATGGGGTATATTTATTCTCCCATCACTATGAAAGGCTGTTTCTCATTAATGTTAATGAGGCACATGCACTTATCTAGAGAAAAGACCTCTAATTAATTTCATGATCCTTCCTTCAAAAAACCAAAGAGTACTTCCTCTTAGGAATAGGTGAGAACATTTTGATTTTTGCAAACAATCTAGTAGTTTCTAAATTAATCAGTAATGACTAAATTCTTACTAATAAATAATCAATTTAAATTTACTGAGGTTTTTTTGTGTACTTGTATTAAGATATGTCTGTGCATAAAAGAGGATAGAGGTTCTTTCAATGGCAAGAGACTTCCCAGTCAGAAAATCACTTCCTTGCTCTCACATTTTAATCTTCCAAACTCCAGGTTCCTCTTCCCTTTTCCCCAGCATGTTAACAAATAGTGCCAGAATTTGCACTACTCCTAGGGTTCACCTCCAATACAGTTTATTTACGGTTCAGGCAGGAACGAGGACAAATTACTTCCCTTTCTGAAGTTTTCATAAAGTATACTATTTCATTAAGTTTTACATGCATGTTTGTTGCTTTCATATTTTGAGCTTTTTAAATACATCATAAAGTTTTACCTTTTCCATGAGTTTTTCTGTGAGTAGATACAGAAAGAGCCCCTTAGAAGACCTTGTGCTGTTTTCATCTCATAGTTCAGCTGGAACTGGCTTCTTATGAACGTGCAAATAGGATTAAAGTGGAATGCTCCAAGAAAAATGTCAGTCTCTTCACTGAATTTAAATTATTTCATCCTAATTCTAAGACTAATGTATACAGCCATAGGAACAAGTGCTCTACCATGTCTAGAAATACTTTTGGTGAAAAATCATGGTTCCTAAAACACAATACAAACTGCTAGACATATGGAACAAAAAGCAAACTGTGAAAAAGCGGTTCTGACAAAAAAATTATTCCCTCCTAACATCTACCTTAATACAATGAAGATAATAGGAGAGATGGAGAAAAGAGATTTATGAAGTATAAATGTTAGGTTAAGAACAATTGGCTGCAAACTGGTCATTAATAAATGTAGTTTGGCTGACTGACAGCATGGTCTTTTAGTAGAAATGAAGTGGGGAAAAGAGCTACCTTAAGTTATAGTTGAACTTTATGAAAGGGATTCTACAGCATCCTCAGCTAAGATATTAACAGAATGAACTTTTATGTCAGGAGCAGACCTGTAGAGAAAAACAGGTAGTGTGAATCTCCTTATCGATGTTTCAGGGCACTTTGGTCTGTCTCTAGTCCAGTCTGAACACTGTAGTGAGTAGCAGAAGTGTATCTTCCAATTTAGTTTCCTTTGAGAAGAGTCTGTGGCATGGGAAGCATGCAAACACACCCAGGTTTTTGATGGGATGCTCTTTTAAGGTTGAACTTGGTAAATATGTAATTTTCTTACCTGCAGAATTTGGAGACATTTCCAGTATTACAGATGTAGGAACAATACAGTTAACATGGAAGGATAAAAATATTTTAATATTTTAGTCAAATTGTATAACTTATTAGGTGACTTTTATTATAGTGAAGATAAAGAAGAAATGAAATATTATGAAGGTTACAAATCCAATCGCATAATGACCCTCTTATATTGATATTTCTGCCTATGATTAATTGTTGATCAAGATACTGTCTTGTTTTAATTAGAAGATAAGTTGGTAATATGTCAATGTAAGGACTGATTAAATAGAATTAGTATCTTAAACTCAGTCTTTCAAAATATTTCACTTTTTCTAATTTGAAGATTACTATTGTAGTGTGATAGCTTCAACATGACTCAAAAATAAAAAAGTTATTCAAGGAGATACAGTACAATTTTTCTCTCCTTTTCATTTGTATATGACTAAACAAAGATCACAGAAACCTTAGAAGGTTATATGCTGTATTGTCAGCTTTTTTTTTCTTGAAATGTTAAGGGGTTTCTCTGGTGCCTTCATTAAGCAGCTATTTGATCTTCAGTGTCTTCCATTGTTTTTGGTTTTAATTATACCTTTTGATATAAATATATATTAGATATAGATAAGAATCAGAGAATAGTCATGAAAATGGAAAGCAAATTCTTCTATGGGGAGAAGTGAAGGAAGTACTGTCAAGAGACAAGCAAAAGAAAATGAAAATGTTTTGTTTTCTGTTGTACTTTCTAAATACAGGGGAAAAGACCGTTAAAGTAACCTAAAAAACAAAATTTTAAACTGTGGGAATAAAAATATTGCAAAGGTACTAAGAACTCTTGAAAGGTGGCTAAATAAGGATAGCTAAATTGTGTAATCCTTAAACTGGTAATCAGTTACTACCACAGAGAATGTTTTTCCCTGGAGTGAAATACCGGTTCTCTGCTTGTATATTCTAATATGTTCAAAGATTTTTTTTCTGAAGATATGTTTGCCTATCACCAATAATTACACTTTCCTAATTTAGAAAGCAGCTTCCTTCTCCAAAACTGTGACTCAGTGCAAAACTGTGATCCCGTTTAATCAGAAGTTGGGAGCAGAATCAGGGTCTCCACTGTGGGGATCCAAATCTTGTTTTTAAAGCTGCAATTACTGCTACTTGGAATGTAATGTGAAAACTAAACAAATAGAATTTCAGAGTCTGTCTGCTTTTCTGTGAGGGAGAAAACCATAAACAGAAGCGCCTGCACTCATGTTCATAGTATTATTCCTCCTCCTCTTCCAAACTGTAGTAGTGTACAAGGGAGGATTGATGTCTTGGAATACTTGGTACCTGCATATTTTAGTAAATCTTCCTTAATTTTCTTTCTTTCATCCCTTTCTCTTTGAGAGACCTCTTGCTTACAACATAGCCTGGGATTAAGGACTGTGCCTTGCCTGCAAGTTTCATGTTGTGCTTTTGAAATGTAACGTGTGAAAGACTGCTGTAATTCCACACTGTAAAACCATAAAGTCCTGGTGCTTCTTTATGTATACCTTTCAAGATTAATTAGAAATTTATGCTGGGATAAGAAACGCAGACAATTGTTGTGTGAATGGTCAGACCGAAGGTGGGTATCAGCCTGAAATTAGTTTTCCTAAGGTGTTTTCAATGTTAGTCCTGAATAGATATTGCTAATGCCTATTAAACTGTTCAGCACAGTGAAGGTACTCCAAACAGCAGCTGTCACCTCCCTGGAAGCATTGCAATACATAGGTTGAGGTTGGTGAGAGCTGGCTTATTCTTTTGGAAATCTGTTGTTTACTCTGTGTAATTGTCACCTATCTAGTAAGACAGTTCTGGTCTCTCATGGAGCATGTTATTTCTGGAAAGAGGAGGAAAGCACAAAATACCTTCTAGATTTTTCTTTTTTTCTTCCTTGAGAATCTGGGCCCAGGTTCCCAGAGACTTAAGTTCTTCTGAAAGAAAGCATGGATTTGAATGATATAATCCACAGAACTATAAATGCAAATTTTCCATTCTGAACAGGAATGAAAAAGATGCATCCAGTATTTGTCTATCTAAGACCTGACAAAAGGAAGTGTACAAATTACCAAGAAAGGCTAATTTAGTAACATTTTTTAACTTTATAGTTTTGATATTGTTTGTATTAATTGATGACTCAGGTCATATTTTCACATCCCTTTTCACATATAGTACCATATAATATATTTTATAGTAGCATTGTTAACACAGCTGCAGTCTGTTCAGTTAGCGAAATTGTTGGGAGAGAGCACACGTGTGTGTGATGAACTTCTGTTTCCTAGGTTTTTTCCTCCTGTTATGAGGTAATTCTCCCTACTCAAACAATGGTAACAGAAGAATGAGAGACACTGACTGCTTAGTATGTGCCAACTCACACATAATCTCTTCTTGATGTTTACTCTGTAGACAGAGTAAACATCTGTCATGTTGCAGACTAAATAAAATATATTCTGATTTTTCTTTATCTTTTATTATACTTTATCTCTGTAATTTTATACGTTATGTACTATAATATTTTGTAAGTGGTATTTATGGAAGAATGTGACCATCTGTGGTCAACTATAAAATAATAAAGTTAAAGCGGGGGAGACTTACAAGGATATACTGTAGCATATTTGTAATTAATACCAACATTGAATAATCATTCTTAGTACATATTTCTGATTGGGCTATTCTTTACAAAAGCCTTATTTTTCAAGGAAGTAGCATCTGATAATTGTATGTTGATCTGTCTCACAGAAACGGTCTATTTATCTATTCTTGGGTTTGGATTTTTTTCCCAGGCAATACTAAAGCTTTAAGGACTTACTTAAAGGCTCTGCTCAGTTTTTGGAATTCAGAAAAGGTTGCACATGTATTTAATAGCAACAGAACACCTGCAAAGTTACATTCCTAATGAGTTTATCTCTACATGACTTTGAAGTAGAAAACTTTATTTGAAGCCACTTCATTACTTTTAAGTAGTCTTCCATGCCTGAAAATATTCCAGCATTGAACATAGGACTTTTGAGAGTTAAAATCAACAGCAGTAGAAAGTTATTATCTCCTAGGTACAACAGTGTATGCTGACTCACAAGATTTTCAACATATATGTGTTCTAAGGTGGTTTGGTTTTCTCCCATGGATCTTTTTATTTTCATTTTCACACAGAGGAGTTTTTATTTCCATGGCAAAAAATAACCTATGTCTAGTCATGTTTCTTAGAATGTTAGAATATGCTAAGGAAAATAAATCAATGTAGAGTGCTAAATGTGGGTGGTCAGAAGGAATAGTCTTGCAGCTCGTCACATACATTTTATAACAGGGATATATCTACTCAGGTATTAAAAGAAAGTAATAGTAAACTATTATGGACGATACTGTCATATAAAGCATTACCTGAAGGCCATATTCTGAACACGATTGCTACATGTCATTCCAACTATTAAGTAAGAACACTACACAGAACAGCAGTGTTTAGTATAATTGTAAAGAGAGAATGCTACAAAGTTCTCTCTATAGCATCATCCCAAGCAAGTAGGACTGATGGGATAATACGAGTACTATAGCAAGTAACAATATTGCAGTTACTTGTACTTAGCAGAAAGATCTGAGATCTGACCCTTGCTATGATGTCATCTGAACCAGCAAACATTTACTGTGGTTTGGACAGGCAGCAAGCAGAGACACGTTGCTAATTTTAATATGTTAAGGATCATTAAGTTGATTGTGTCAATTTGTTAAAGTGCCAAGTAATGATTTTACAGGTAATTAGACTTTAACAGGCAGAAACAAATTTATGTCCTCCTTGTTTTTATGATGCATGTAATGATAGATATACTATCATACAAGCTGTTGTTTTTAGGTACACAACATTTCTTAATGTCCTAAAGCAAATGAAATATTACATGTCAGGAACTGATCAGTGACTGTATAAAACACATTAGCAGCTTTTCTTCTTTTAGCTACTTTTAATCGAAGCTCATTCATCATGTCATAGAAAGATGGAATGTCTCAGGTTATTCTTGCTGCATGGAGAAATGGCAGTGAACCTTTAAGGTCAAGAGGAGAAGACAATAGTTACAGGTTATTACAATTGGTTTTCTATAGCTGATCTTCACACTGCCGTAGTAGATTTTGTTTGGTTTACTTCTCAGTGTGCGAATACACAGCTAATAGGGGAAAAACCCACCTCAGAACTCAGTTTGAAAAGGAGTTTCTGGTTTAATTTAATTGTGTTTCCATAGCAGTTTGTCAGTTTGCTGTTTTCTAGCCTTTGTATACCAGAATCACAACAAACCACAGGTATTTTTTAAAAGAATAGCATTTATGGTGGCAGTAACAATTAGCGGCTGTTTCCACTACTGTTCTCACAGTTGCACATCCCAGGTGATGATTATAGCTAGCTGCTTAACTCTAGAAATCAAACTAACAGTAATTATTATTCAGTATTAACCAAGTAAGAAATTCTGTATGTGGAGATTCCTTTGCAGTTTCTCCTGGACACAGGAATACTAGCTCACAAAAAATGTAGTATAGAAACTGGGCAACGATTACTCTCTTTTGTGCAACAATTCAGACTTGGAGGTTAATTAAAGATGGTGCAATAAGCCTGCTTCAGCTTTCAGCTGTGTTACTATTTTTTCCTGCAGGAAGACAACATGAGGGGAGAGTGTAGATGGTCCATACATTTTTCATTGCTTAGACAAAATCTGGGTTTTGTTATGTTTGGCTTTTAATAGCATAGAGCTTCCTGTCAATCAGCTCTATTGTTAGTTGAATTGATTACTACTAAAATGTGGAGCTGTAGTGTGCATGATGCTGCCTGTTGTCTGACACTTCAGAAATTAGATGTTTACTTCAGTGAATTCTTATATGTAATTACAGTGTTGCTATTCATGACAATATAGTTAAAAATGTATCACACCATTGGAAGAGCTATTTTTAAGTGGTGAATAACTGAATGATAATTTATCTTTGGCCAAAACTAAGTAAAAGTATCATCTTGGTGCCCTGCCTGTGACAGCTACAAGAACACAACCGCTCCTTCTTTTCCTTTTTGAAATTCAGAAGATACAGTGGCTGTTTACCTGAGCCTGGAAAAAATACAGTCCAACAGTCTATCTACAAAAGGAAAAAAATAAACCAGAATTTTTGTGTTTCAGCCCTGAATGGGTCTGCTTCTTTGCTAGAATGCTTTAGCTCTCAGCTCTTTACAGGGGCCTAATTTAGTTGTGCTCTACCATCAAACCAGAATGCAGCGGTAAGCAGTCCTTGCACTTAGTCAGTTTTAGAAAAACCTCTATTAATGTCCAATGTAAACATGGCATTGCTCATTTTACAGTAAAATTGTTTTTAACACATTTTAATTAAACCAGTGAAAAAGAAATGTGATTTAGATCAGTTTCAGCTTCAGCTTGTGCGTACCCAGTTACAAACCAGTGTAAGCTGAGCTGTGGCTGTGGTCAGGGGGGTTGTTCATTTGTTTTTAATGAAAAATCTAGGAATAGAGCCTATTCTATACTTGGTACTAAGTCAACATGTGCAAAATGGATTTCATTACCTGCTTAGCAAAATTGAGGATTTCAGCAACTTCTATTTTTAGATAAAGAAATAAGCAAATAAGAACAGAATTCAGATCTTCAATTAACTTTAACAAGCAGATATGTTGAAAATTATAGAAGTAACTGAGGTCTTTTTTTAAACTTTTGTTACAACAGATGATGGAAGCATTGCTATTCATAATTCCAGAATAGAAACAAACATACATATTGAAACTTATTCCTAAATTGTTGTGAATAGTAATTGAGTAACTGTGGATGTTACTTTCATCTCCAAGAAAGGACTTGCATTCCACATTAGGGAAAAGTATGTGCAATTTTTGCCATGTGTGCTTAAATGTACTAATTAATTTGCAGTTCATTTTAAAATTTTAAACCACAGAAAAAGAACAGAACCACACATAATTTTTATTATGGTTCCATTATGAGTCATTATCTCTGACACCATAGCCTACAGCTAAATTCTGCAACCCAATATTAGTCAAGTCTTTTTAAAATTGTTGTTTTTACTGTTTTGAGGCTACTCAAGTGAGTCTGTCTCCCAATTAAACTAATGTTACTTTGTTTTTGATCATGCCTTATCTGGATGTCACCAGATTATATTATGAAACCAAAATGAATTGCACTATTAGGTGTGATCACAGCAGAAGATTAAAAGTTTTTATGTAGTGTGGTGAAATCTTTGTAAATATTGTAGTTTGATCTCTGCATGGGTTCACAAAAAAACAGAGGGACTGTTCTATAGCCCTGCTCTTCTTTTAGCTGTCAATCAATATTACTTGATGTTTACAAATATTAATTGTTTGGCACTACATAAAATATATGCACTATATGAATTACCGTGACATTCATAAAGTAAAGTGTAAAATGGGGAACAATTACAGAAATATTATTGAAGGTATGGTTAGAATCTACATCCATGGAGATATTCAAACCTCAGCTGGACATGACACTGAAAAACATGGTCTAACTTTGGATATGTCTGAAATTGTACCTTCTTTAAGTGAGTGCAGGACCCCTTCCAACCTGAAGTATTCTCCCATTGTAAGTGAATAAAAATGAAAGAATTCCCATTAAGTTGGTGGATGGCTGTTAATGTCCACCAAAAATGTTGTTTACTTAAATGCAGAGTTATTTGTAACTACTGTCTTCCACACTGTCCAGCCACTAAATATCACCAATGACCTAAATTACTTCAGGAGTTATTTGAAAGGTCTTTTCTATGTATAGATTTTAAAAATGGTTAACACTTACTCTTGCCTTAGAAATGTAATTTATTTAGTGTAAAATTAAAAAAAAAAAATTCCATATGAATCCAGCTAAAAGTTGGACTCCAATATCATTTATAGCCTTAAAAGGATCCCTAGAAAGACCTACTGGCACCAAATGAAACCAAAATACACTGTTATTTTTACTTTTACATTGATCTGTACTATTAGTCTGTAGCAACTTGACAATTTCAAATAGCAGTTCTGAAAGGCTGATGCTTTTAATCACTCATGATTTGAGTGAGAGTGCTACACCAAGATGGTTTAGTTTAAAAGAAAATAAAATTAAAACCACCACCAAACCTACTGCAGCCATTTCCTGATTAATGTTATACCTATAATTTTTTCTTGTCTGGTTTATCATGCACAAATTACATTTTCTTATGATGATTAATTTAATTTTTTAATAAGTCGTTTCAATATACTAGCCTATTTATACTATTAATGTCGTCCTTAACAACATTAAAACGCTTAATGCCTGGACTACTACGTAGCAAAGATCTTAACTACTTCATGTAATTCATGACTTATTTTTCTTCGCAAACATTGAGAAGTAAGCTTTGTTAGGTTGTCGTCTGGTTTCCTTTCTTTTTCTGTCTTTTATCCAGTCACAATAAAATAATTCATAGTTCTATAACTTCACATTATTCAACCACGTGAAATGTACATCTCCTTAAGATTACAACAGATAAACTGTGTTGAGGAGTTACACTGAGTGAATTTATCCTTTGCAATTTGATGACAAAACACTTAACCTTTCGTAATTCAGAAATAATTTCAAAATCCTGAAAGAAAATTATAAAGTAATTTGATATTCTTGGTGATGGGGAGCAGGAAGGTCAAATGACGATCATCTCATACAAGAATCAAGATGCAATGAGAGTTGGTATTTGGCTACCAGATGCCTCTAAGAGCTACAGGCTAGTTTTCATAGTCAGTTTAGCTAAAAAAAAGAAAAAAGAAAGAAAAAGCTTGCTGTCTTTGGTCACAGTGCGGTCAGGCAACAAAATGTAAGCAAGCTGTGATATCTTGCTTTAATTTATGGCTTCTAAGTTTAATGGGTTTGTGAATGTGTATTTAGCATTTTGCTGGAATATAAAGTGTTCCATATCTTTGCTTGCATATTTGACCTTTGGGCTTACAATGAACCATTGCTGAATCATGAACTCACTGACTTTATCTGACAGGTTTGACTTATTTTGTTCTTCAATATTCTTTTCTTCTAGTTGTTACAAATTGTTGCTTGTCCTGGGAACGTCTGGGTTCCTGGCGTTTGGATTTTAATCAGTCCCTTCTCCCTTTTTCTGACAGCACCATTAAGGGAAGGCATTCTTCTACCTCTGTGTTAATGCTGCCCTTTATAAGTGTTCTTTGTTTACTGAATGGGAAAAAAATGATCTGTGTGTTTATTTGAGCTGACACTTCAGTATGTGTTACTGGTTATACGCTCATACTGTTAGATCTGTGTCGCCACCGATGGCCCGGTGCTCTTTGGCATGAAGTTTAATTTGTAAATTGGTACACACAAGGACTTGCAATTTCCTCCTGCTTTGAGAAGGTCATAGAATGTATAGATACCTTTTTATGATTTATAATAGAATTTTGATGCGTTATTTATTGAAGTATTTTAAGATATTTTGCTCACTAAAAACTAATCCTATTCTTTATCATATCCATGGAACAAGGCCTTTCTTTAAGCACAATGCAAACAAAACACCTTGTGCTGAAGAGGTTATGATGCAAGTCATAAAAAACTTTATTATTTATATCAGCTATTTAGTTTAACTTTTAAATTTAAGAAATCTCCAGTTCATAGAAATCCAAATTTATAAAAAGTAATTTAAAAAAATCCTCTGATTTACGCATATTTTCATGTTATTCTACTCAAGTTCAGTCTTCGCTTGCTACTTTTGATAGTGAAAATACTTGGTGAAATAGATAGTATGCAACTATATTTCCTGCAATTAATTTCTGATTCTACAATAATTAAGATAGTTAAGGAAGGAGGAGGAAATGTACTTCATTACAAAAGCCTTTCTTCACAGCACATTTCTTGGTAGGGAATGTTTTAATGCGCTGAGGGATATACAATTGTAACTACTATTATTTGAGTTGCTTTTATACATGCATAAGGTACTCATGCTCTATTTTATGTGATATAAAACTCAAATGTTAACTGGCGACTGTGGAGCATGGGGAAGGCTTGTGTCAATTATGCCATAATCAGCAAGCATTGTAGTACACTCCAGCACGCACAGAGCACAGTGTAATGTATTCTGCTGCGTGAATAGACTCCAAGTAGCTGTGGTTATTTGCAGAATGCTATAGCTGCATCAACTTTCACTCCACAATTAGGGTTTTATTTTTCTAATTCCATCACATAATTGACAGTAAAAGGTACTAGGAATTAGTAATGTATTATAGGAAATGAAGAGAAAGAAGCACAAGCCAGTATTTCTATAGTAATTTTAAAAGGTCAGAAGAACCTTTAACAGTGGATTCTACTCATAGGCAGAAGCCCTGTGCATATAAACGCAAAAGTTATAAAATATGGAAGGAAAGCCTGTTTTAGTCAGGAAGTAAATTGCTTGATAATTGGAAGATTCACTGACTACACAACAAGGAAAATACATTCTAGGCAAAAAAATAGGTAACAATTTATAGTCATTTTTCAAAGGCATCGCACAAAAGATAGCTATAGGTACAAGAAACTTCCAAATCCAGTAGAAATGGCTGTTGCTACCCCTAGCAAAACTGTGGTTTAGAATGAGGTTTTATGTCCACTTTAGAAAGAATATTTTTTTCCCTAAGCTTATGGTTTCTCAGAGGCATTGATTCTGTATGGTTCAACTGACAACATGGAAAATATGATCAGAGAATAAACTATGATCCAGTGCTTTGCTGTCTGAGATTCCTGACTTTCCCCATCCTTGATTTAGGGCTTCCACTGTCTTGGACTTCAGCTTTAACTTAGAGTCAAAGCTGAGTTTTTTGCTTCCTCCAACACCAATATAACAATCTGCAGCTGTCTCTCTTTGCTAAATCTCCCAGAAAGGTTTGTTAAAAGGATTATTGTGCATAGTCCCAGTGCTGTGCTTCAAGGATTTATCACTGGTTCCCAATAAAGAGAAAAGAAAGATAGGCAAGGGAATCCTCTGAAAAGGGATTTCTGTTGTGTGTTTTAGTGCTGGAAGAGTGGGAAGAAAAGGTATTCCTAGAACCAAAGAATAACGTCCAGAATTACTAGAGATTATTTTCTATGTTTTGATTTTGACTTGTGAATTCTTTTTTATTTTGTACTTGTCATGCAATTACCAGAGGCACTTTAAAAGTTCAACAATATTAAATTGTCTGCAGTTTTCACTGTCTGTGTAGAGAATCACTGTGGACTCAGAGAGAAACCATAATATCTCAAAAAGCAGCATAACGATTTCTTAGAATCATAGAATAGTTTGGGTTGGAAGAGACCTTTAAGGTCATCTAGTTCAACCCCCCTGCAGTGAGCAGGGACACCTTCAACTAGATCAGGTTGCTCAGGGGCCCATCCAACCTGACCTGGGATGTTTCCAGGGATGGAGCATCTGCCACGCCTCTGGGCAACCTGGGCCAGGGTTTCACCACCCTCATTGTGAAAAATTTCCTCTTTGTATCTAGGCTAAATCTACCCTCTTTTAGTTTGAAACCGTTACCTCTTGTCCTATTGCTACAGGACCTGCTAAAAAGTCTGTCCCCATCTTTCTTATAAGCCCCCTTTAAGTACTGGAAGCCTGCAATAAGGTCTCCCTGGAGCCTTCTCTTCTCCAGGCTGATCAATCCCAACTCTCTCAGCTTTTCTTCATAGGAGAGATGTTCCATCCCTCTGATCATTTTTGTTGCCCTCCACTGGACCTGCTCCAACAGGTTCACATCTTTCCTGTGCTGAGGGCTCCAGAGCTGGATGCAGTACTCCAGATGGGGTCTGAGCAAGCAGAGGGGCAGAATCACCTCTGTTCACCTGCTGGCCACTCTATTTTGGATGCAGCCCAGGATACAGTTGGCCTCCTGGGCTGTGAGTGCACATTCCTGGCTCATGTCCAGCTTTTCATCCACCAGTACCTCCAAGTCCTTCTCGGCAGGACTGCTCTCAACACCTTCATCCCCCAGGTCCAGGACCCTGCATTCGGCCTTGTTGAACCTCATGAAGCTCACACAGGCCCATGCCTCAAGCTTGTCCAGGTCGTGCTGGATGACTTCCCATCCCTCAGACATGTCAACCACACCACTCAGCTTGGTGTCATCTGCAAACTTGCTGAGGGTGCACTCGATCCCACTGTCTGTGTCACTGATGAAAATATTAAAGAGTACTGGTCCCAGTACGGACCTGTGAGGGACACCACTCGTCACCGATCTCCATCGGGACATTAAGCCGCTAGCCACTAGATGTGACCATCCAACCAACTCCTCATCCACCCATCAAATCTGTATCTCTCCAATTTAGAGAGAATAATTTTGTGAGACAGTGTCAAGGGCCTTACGGAAGTCCAGACAGATGACATTGGTAGATCTTCCCTGGTCCACTGATGTGGTCACTCCATCATAGAAGGCCGCTCGCTCGGTCAGGCAGGACTTGCCCTTGGTGAAGCCATACTGGCTGTCTCAACTCACCTCCCTGTCCTCCATATGCCTTGGCATAGCTTCTAAGAGGATCTGTTCCATGATCTTCCCAGGCACAGAGGTGAGGCTGACAGGTCAATAGTTCCCAGAGTCCTCCTTTCTACCCCTTTTAAATCTACCCCTTTTAAAAATGGGTCCAATATTTCCCTTTTTCCAGTCTCCAGGAACTTCACCTGAACTGCCACGACTTTTCAAATATCATGGAGAGTGGCTTGGCCACTACTTCAGCCAGTTCCCTGAGGACTTGGGGATGCGTCTCATCAGGTCCCAGAGACTTGTGTACGTTCAGGTTCCTCAGGTGGTCTTGGACCTGACCTTCTCTTACAGTGAGAGGGACTATACCTCATAGTACAGAGGGAAGTACTTCACAGTACTTCCTAAAGATAACTAGTTTCAGACTTAAGCAAATTAGAAATGATCTTCTGGATTGCCTACTGCATGTGAAATAGACTGATCTTAAGCATTTCATGCCACTAAAATCACCATGATTACAACTGTTATTAACTGACTGCATGTTTGGTTAAATTAGTTATTCATTAAATTTGACTGAAATTAACATCTAACTCTGACACATTCAGTAAAAGAGGAAAGCTGACTCCCAGGAAAGTGCCCACTGCATCTTGTATGCAAGTTCTGCGTGTAAAGTTTAAGGTTTGATCCATTGTTCAATGCAGCTCCAGCAATTTATGATCACCATGGAGCTGATCTGAATTCATTAGAAGTGAATGACCAGCTGATCTACTCAGTGAGTAGATCTCAATGATCTCAGTGATCATCTCAATTCACTGAACTCTCATTCTAGTTCAGTGGCCTTGTAGGTAGATCCCAAAGAGCTTCTACTGTTTGTCATGGTGCCAACAGCACTGATCCTACAGCAATTGTTACACAATTGTGCAAAATAGGTCTTAAGATATTTTAAAGAATTTTTACCTAGGTGTTTTGCCTCAGAATGATAAAAGAGAAAGCAGGGAAATCCTGTCCTCTATACAATATTAGAAGATAATTAGATATGGTAAAGGAAAATAGGGAAACATTAATGTACAAGAAGATACTCGGGATGCAAATGCTTAGGTGCAGAGGCACAAGCAATGGAATAGGAGCAGTAATGTGGGTAGGCATTGGAGATTGTGGCTATTCAAGATTATTGAAAATTATTATATCAATTTCCTGCTATTAACGGTAGCTAGGATTCAGCACTCTAGCTGAAATTGTCTGGAATAAGCCATTCTCTGTTTATCACTTGCTAATAAATTGCACATTAAGTAAATGTACCCTGTCTCAAGGAAAAATCTAAATAGGCACCAGATATCAGTTACATTTGTTGAGGGAAAGGAGAGAAATTATACATTCAGAGACTATTGTTAATGTTTTATTTTGTAGCTATTCCTATTGCTACAATTCAGAAAACTTAGAGCCTTGTTAACAGAAAAAGATGTAATGAACTGAAGACTTTGTATACATCAAAGAACTTAATACACTGAAATAAAGCTTGATTCCTGTGTTTAATTGTCACTTGAAACCATGTGTAAATCTGCACATGGGAGCAAGTTATGTACTGACCAGGAAATTAAAAGTATCCTCTTTTAAATATGGTGGTTATCTCCAAGTGAGAGTGAATTATGCTATAACCAGGGAATTTCAGCTAAAGGCATGAAGTCACTGTATAGGCTAAAGCACATTAAAGTTTTTCACAGAGTAAGGGCAAGAAGTAATCCCCATAAGAGCACTTCCAAAGAGCTGCAACATCCGTTAATTTATAGCAGACTCACTTCCATAAAAACAGATTTACAAAGTTAAATGTCATTTCCTTAAGTAATTCTTTTTTAAGGTATTTTACAACAGTCGTCTCCTAACAAGTCATACTTTCAGCATAATTAACAAGTAACCTTATTTAGCATCTAACTATTGTGGACCCGCTGTATTAAATCCAGTTCATGGTACGTGCTTTTTTGAAAATAAAAGTGGAAACGTATGGTTGTACAACCATAGAAACATAGATCTGAGAGAAATCTCAGGAATCATTTATGCCTAAACTCTTAGAGTATCACATATACCTCGATATTTGCCTAGCCTCTTTTCAAATAATCTTGCAGATTATGCTGCAGCTGACCTGTGTGTAAATCCTTTAGAAAAGACAGAGCTGTATCTGAAAAGCAGCTCAAAATGACTGGGTGGATACATTTCTGGAGGGAGTCTTTGTTATAATGTTTAAAAACAATTGCTCTTTTTCATCTGAGTCATATATTAACCAAAGCATGTTAAAACTATTAAACTGGGCATTTACTAAAAAGCCCTCAGAATTAGTTTAAAAATTGAGTAATTAGACCCATGCTGCGATGACATTACTTTCCTGATATTGCTTCCAACTGAAGCCCAGTCTCACTGCAGCACTTTCATTAGTTGCTCTGTGTAAATTAACTGGTAAAGAATGTGCTATGTTTTCAATTATATTTTAATGGAAAAGAGCAAGTTATTTTCTTTTAGACTGTAGGAGTGGTAGAATATGTAGTATGCATAAAATTGGTTTTGCAATCATTTTCATTTGCGGAAGATTGGTTTGCAATAATTTATCTTTGTGAAGGGCTTATAATCAACTAGAACTTAGATTTACATAAGATTAGACTTATTTTTAAAGATACCTGTAATACAAAGTACAGCATAGTACCTTTTGATGAGCTCTCTTAGCTAGATTCTGTGACTTGAATGGGAGTTGGAAAAAGCTTCTAATGAGGAAGATACTATAAAAATAAATTAACTGATGCCAATGACTGACAGCAGCTAAAAGAGCTTCCATCTTAAATATGTCTACTTTGGTATCATGTGAAGTACTGAAAGACGGAACAGTTAAATTGTGTTAATGTTCAAATTAAAAAAAACTCAACTCCTGAAATATGGAAATGAAAAGCAACTAAATACCAGAAATACTTATGACTGTCTATCCGTAGAAGGAGGTTTCAACAAGAAAAGGAAATTATAATGCAGATCAGAAGTAGTGATCAATTTCTCTGAATTTTGTTTTATCTATTTATAAGCATTAAATACTTGGTTTTGTGGATTTTCTTGATTAGATTGTGGAGTTTGTTGTTTTTAATGTGATTTACTTTGTGTGACTATATAAAACATCAAATATTTCAGTCTGGAGCTTTTCATGCAATATATAGAAATTTATAGATATCGTCTTTGAAAAATGCAACTTTGTGGCCAACTCATGTAGTCCGCCATGGTACATCCTGTATTTCTCAGATGCAAGAAATTATCACTAAAACATGTTACTATGAAATAAAATATTTTAATTTAGTTGAGATTTCAAGTACCTTCCTGTTCAGACTTAAGGGTAGGTCAATATATGTCACCATTTAAATTCATTCTCTTTTTATATGGTAACTGGGTCACATGAAAGAAACTAATGTAACAACAAGGCTGAATTTAGAATAATATACTTCAATTATAAAAATGTGAAAATACCAGAAATCCTAAACAGCTCTGTCCTCTGGCCCCTTGCAGTCTTTTACTGAGCGCAAATATGGTGGCTGCTGACTCGTCATAGTGTAATCATTGTTCCATTCCTTTTCGGTATCCATAGTATCTCTGCCATGCAGCAGCTAGATGAGATTTGGAGTTACACAACCACTGAGAAACAATTCATACCCAGCCTATATCTGCATTAATTTTGATAGGTCTCTAACATTTCATAATGATTTCATGAAATTTACTGCCAGCACTGGAATGTACAAGATCCTTACAAGTAGGAGGCCAACTGGTGAGTCTGTAAAATTTGGCAGCATTGCAAGCAGACGCTTGTTTCCATCCTGCAGCTGCAGGCTGCATTAGCACAGACATGTTCTCACCTGCTGACACAATAAACGCAAGGATCAGTGAAGCAGACTGAGTTGTACCACATGGGGATGACTCGCTGGCTGCTTGCCCTCACTCCCTACTGCTCAAGAAAAGGATACTCTGCTCTGATCTGGTCTTCCTGCTCATGTTTTATCGTGGAGTTCCATGTGACCATGTGCCTCATGACAGTGACTCTGGACCTGCATTTTTATTCTGGTTACTAGTCCTGATTATCATCCTACAGCTGCATAAACAGTACTCCGGGCAACAGCCCCAAATTTCAAGGCCAGCACCTAAACTCATGCTGGTTATGTTTAAGCTTGTTAAAAGCATGGTACTATGGGATAAATGGGCCTCAGAAACAATGTACCTCCTTCCAAAAAAAAAAAAAAAAAAAACGAACAAAAACTATTCAGTAAGTAGGTTTTAATTATTTTGTAGCTTTTATACCATCCTGAATTGCATTTTCATTCTGATCAAGACTATTGTAATACGAGCAGAAACAGATGGAGTTTTGGTGATGATCCAGACTGCAGATGTAGTCAAAGGCCATTTCTGACTTGCATCGTGGAGGCATTTAGGCTAACCGGATTGTGTAGTGATTTTTTTTACCCGAAATGGAGGAGCCTGATTCTCAGATGGTAATGATCCCCCTTCTGTCCCACGTATTATCTGACTAGTCCCAAGGATTAGTCATCTCTGCACCCTCATGGTCTGTTCTGATGAGTTAAAAATCCACAAAGGTTTGTGCCACCGCCACTTCCTCCTCCTTTCTGATAGCACACACCAATTACCTTCTGGGTCTTTATTGAAGATAATTCTTACTTCCTTTGCAGGCTTTGGTGTTGAAGATTCAGCAAAATGTATAATTATGCCCTAAATAAACATTTAATGAACATAAAGCATAGTCAAGATTGAAATGGAAACTCAAGTAAAAACTCAAATAGCATTTGAATAAACAATTTTATTCTGATTAAGAAAAGGGATGATGGACTGTCTATTCCATTTAGAGTACCCAGTTCTCCTAGTTGCCTTTTGTTACATTTGCGGTTCTTCTTTCTTGTTTTAGTGGTTTCAAATTTACATGTTGCTTTTAACACAACACTCTCTGTATACTCACTATATTATTTTATATATTTTCTATATAGCATAAAATTCAGTAGTGTGTTAAAAAGAGTTCACTGGATGACTGAGGGGCACTAGCTTCATGCTACTTAATTTCCAATAGTCATCACCTCTTGTTTCTCTATTCCTCTACATTACATTAGCAATTTTTGTAATCCTTTCCGGTAAGTAGCTTCAAAAGATTAGAAATATTTTTTTTGCTCTGAAGTAGTCAAATGGAAATATTGCCATTTAAAATGAATTGTGCGTTCCATGTCCAGAAACTGTGTCATACCACTTGAATTAATGGTGAAAAGTGGTTGTCGTGATTATCCTATGACTAACAAAAGGAAAAAAAAGAGAAAAAGAAAATTGCAGCAGTTACTCACTCAGGAGGAGAGGATCATTGGAATATACAGGGAGATGTAGCCACCTTTTACTTTACTGTAGTCCTTGTGTCAAAACATTAAGGGATAATAAAGTCTCAGCATTTAAGTACAATTGACAGGTTATGCACTTTTGTCGGCACTCTTACAGGTGCTGCAGACCATGCAGATTGACCTGGGAAAAGAGCATCATCCAGTACATGTGATTAGTAGTAATGTGGCATTTTTAAATTAGCCTCTCTATAGCAGTTTTATCGGAGAAACAAAGGCAAATTTGGACTTCTCCTTGCCACCCCACTAGCTTCTGCTTCTGCGTTTTTGGGCTTCTGTGTGTCCACCACCACCTAACGTGAGCTATAGTTCATGCAGCTTGATGTGCCGAGCATCAAAAGCTCCTCTTCTCAGCCCCCCGTTCCCTTCCCCACCTTTCCTCCTGCTGACCTTCCCACCCGAATGGCCGTCCCTGCTGCAGGTGATACTGTGAAATGGTACCTTGTCGCTTCTAATGTGGAAGAGGCATGAAGCCAGCCTGGCACAGATAAAGATGGGTTTCTTTTTCCGTCTTAGCAAGATTGCTTCTGTCCTATGGCAGTTGCACTATTTCTTTGTATTAAGCAACAAAATGTTGCTGTTGTCAAAACTGTACAGAAACGTGTAAGTGCTGAAGTACATTAACAGTCTAAATACCCAAATAAGAGCCGAGGAAGGGAGTTGAAGGTAAATCTTTCTTTGCAAGCCTATTACAGGAACAAAAATTGCGGTATTGAACTGTTGTAAGAATGGTCTAAACTAAAGTATTCCATCTCTATTTTTTAAATAATTAAAAAATAAACAGAGATTAAATCATTTAATTATACCATTATTCAGTAACTTGCTTTGAGGAAATCTCATTCCCTAAAGTTATACAGAGTGAATATCTGTGATCTGTATTAGAGTCAAAGAAGTATGTAGCCAAACTTCAGGGATGGAAAAAGATGATTACTGATAATAACCCTGTCTAGTTCCCTGTCAACACTCAAGTATTTCATCAGAAACTTGTTAGAGTTTTGTTAGGTCTAATTTTAAATAACTCAGTGGATCATTTTCCCTCGTGGACTTTTGAGGAAGAATTCCACACCGTGGAAAGTCTAACCATACCCTTTTTCTCTAATGTCATTGAATACATAACTATGGGCTATAAATATTTCCCAACACTTCCACTGTTGTTATTCTGCTCTTTATTCATTGTTAGCTGAGCATTTCAAATGAATTCAGTATTTTCTTTTGTGATGATCTTTCCTACTCCCTCACTATGCTCTTTGCAGTTCTTCCCAGTGCTCGTTTCTCGATAATTTGCCTATGCCTTTCTTTACCTGTTTTATTCCTTAGAAAAGAACAGCTTTTGTTTAAATGTGTTTGTTTAGGTTATTTGTTACCCATATGAGACCTTAGTTTCCTCATTTCCATTAACGCATCTTCCTGACTTAAATACATTGTAGATATGTGTTTGCTGCCTGTTAGATCCAGATGACAGAGTGTGCTGGTTTTGGCTGGCATAGAGTTAATTTTCTTCACAGTAGCTAGTATGGGGTGATGCTTTGGATTTGTGCTAGAAACAGTGTTGATAATTCAGATATGTTTTCGTTCTTGCTGAGCAGTGCTGACACCGAGTCAAGGCCTTTTCTGCTTCTCACCCCACCCCACCAGTGAGTAGGCTGGGGGTGCACAAGAAATTGGGAGGGGACACAGCTGGGACAGCTGACCAAAGGGACATTCCATACCATATGACGTCCTGCTCAGCATATAAAGCTGGGGAAGGAGGAGAAAGGCGGGGGGGGTGCTCAGAGTTATGGCATTTTGTCTTTCCAAGTAACCATTGCATGTGACGGCGCCCTGCTTTCCTAGAGGTGGCTGAACACCTGCAAGCTGATGGGAAGTGGTGAATGAATTCCTAGTTTTGCTTTGCTTGCGTGAGCGGCTTTTAAAAGCCTATTAAACCGTCTTTATCTCAGCCCACAAGTTTTCTCACTTTTATTCTTTCAATTCTCTCCCCCATCCCACCAGAGGGGAGTGAGCGAGCGGCTGTGTGGTGCTTAGTTGCTGGCTGGCGTTAAACCACAACACAAAGACTGTGAAACTTCATTTCTTAACAAAGACCGCAACATTCAAAGTCAGATTCTCTAATTGTGCAAGTATCTGTTTAGAGACAATGAAAATGGGACTGCATCACAAGGACAAACTTGAAATGTATGTGTGTCTATCAGCTTTATAGCATGAACCATCTGAGTACAATCCTAATGAAGGTTCATGTTCAGATTTTATATCCTGAAAATCATTATAAATACTCCTGTGAGATTATTTTATGGAACTGTAAAGCAGCCTTGCCTTTAGGGATATTTATTTATGTTGGTGAGCATGTCTGTCGTATACCTTAATTTGCGTATATAGACTGTCCTGGTTTCAGCCAGGGTAGAGTTAATTTTCTTCATAGAAGCTAGCGTGAGGCTATGTTTTGGATTTGGGATGAGAAAATGTTGATAAGGTGCTGATGTTTTGGGTTGTTGCTAAGTAGTCAAAGACAGTCCACCTTCTCATGCTGGCCTGCTAGCAAGGAGGCTGGGGGTGCACGGGGAGCTGGGAGGGGACACAGCTGGGACAGCTGACCCAGGCTGGCCAAAGAGATATTCCATACCATATAACGTCATGCTCAGTATATAAAGCTGGGACAAAGAAGAAGGAAGGGGTGGAGGGATGTTAGGAGTTATGGCGTCTGTCTTCCCAAGAAACCATTACACGTGACGGAGCCCTGCTTCCCCGGAGATGGTTGAACACCTGCCTGCCCATGGGGAGTAGTGAATGAATTCCTTGTTTTGCTTTGCTTGCGTGCGTGGCTTTTGCTTTACTTATTAAACTGTCTTTATCTCAAACCATGAGTTTCCTCACTTTTACTCTTCCAATTCTCTCTCCCGTCCCACTGTGGGGGAGCGAGTGAGCAGCTGCATGGGGCTTAGTTGCTGGCTGGGGCTAAACCATGACAAGACATAGTTGAGTAAAGACTTCTGAATCAGAATTTGAATAATTCTTCAGTCATCACCTTTCTCGTGCAAGTGAATTCTGTACTGTAAGTCTGGCTCTGTGAAACTTCTTTCTTCCATGGTTGTAATTAATTTTTGTAGGTAATTCTGTGGAAAGAGGAACTGGAGCTGCTTGAAACTTTGGAGATACTGTGTGTTAAGAAATCTTAAACAAAATACTGTTAGAGTAAGCACTTCTTGCATAGTTGTTCAGTGCCTTGCTTTGCTGAAAGGGCCAAGATTTTTAGTGCTTGTTTGTATTACCTTTTTGCTGCAATGCTCTATATAGTTAAGCTTTAGTACAGTCTTCACTCTGAGTGAGAGAGAAAATGGATGGGGTTTGTTACTGTTCCTTTTTGTCCACCAAGTAATAGGAGAGAGTGCAAAGGTGCCCTCCAGTTGTTCGATCATTCTGGTGCTTTCTGATAGATACTCTGAGTAACAGTGGTAAATTCTGAAAGTTCATTTTATCTCTACTTTCATCTTGCCTTTATACACCTAGGCAGCAGTTATTTAATTCAAGAGCCAATTTTGGCTTAATATTGGGAAAAATGTGAAGGATTATTTGTGCTCTTTACGTAATAAAGAGCTGCTGGGCTGGGTGTTGACTGATCATTGCTGTTGCTCCAGTCTCACCAAATCTATCAGCTGCTTCCCAATTGCTAATAGTCTGAAACGAAGAACAGTAAATTGCATTTGTTTCTCTTACCATTTCTTGGTATTGGAACAGGAATGATTTATGAACCGCTGTATATATGCTATGTAGCAAACACCTGCAGAAAAGTCCCATTGTTGTTGTTGCTGTTTCTCTGGCCTGTGTTAAGGCAACAGCAATGCTGCAATAGTCTGAGGGTCTATCACACCTAACGTTTTACTCTGGGTGAATCAAGCTAATGGTGCTATTGCTCTTCTTTTACTATTCTTTCTGCATTAAATACTTTAAATAAGTTACAAACAATGATCAGGAGTGGTAAAAAGGAAGGCCTTTTCAGTAGAATTGCTACATAAAATATGATATCAAAGAACATGTAAATTGAGTTTTGAAAGAAGATAATAAAATACACCTTTCCCTTCAACTTTAAAGAATTAAACAAAGACAGCAATTGGAATAAGGAGAACAAAGTAGAAAGGATTTCAGTACCAGATAAAAAATCTGAAGTCGTGCTAAAAACAAAAGCTGTCATTTTGTATCACTGTTTCCATCTTTTTACCAAATATTTTAGTATTTTAGCTTATGCCACCATCTACTGGACACCCGATGGAAGTGTTCAGCTCACTCCCTCACAGATTCACTACTAAAACTTAAAAATCTTTTAAGAAATGCTGCAATGTTCATAAGGTTTTCACAGAGATGTCTGCTCTTGACCTGTGCTTTAGGAATAGATTTTTAAAATGTCATTTTGCATTGGCGTAAAAGTGGAAATTGGATGTTGTGGTAAAACTTGTTTCTCAATCAATCAGGTAGATGCTTTTTAAAAGTTCAGCCACTAATATTTCCATATACGCTTTGGAAGATGGCAATCATCACCTCTTGCTGGAAACTTTGATGGAAATACTAAAAGTTTTAATTGATGTCCTGAGTGTGTATTGCAGGTTCACTGTGGCATTTACTCAGTCTATAATTCATAGAATTATTATTCCTTGGCCTGATTTCACATATAGTACGTGCCACAACTAAGGAATGGTGTTCTAGTGTTAACAATCTATTTTACCCTTACCTTCTGTTTTTTCAATAAATTGAAATAGAGAAGTGCCAAAACATATATCTTAAAATGCCAAGGCATTTGCCAAGACAAATTTCTGCAGAATTTACAATCACTTACTATGAATTTGTGGTTTTGGCAAGCATTTTCACTCACTGCCTATGAGAAATCGGATTATACAGTACTGAGTTCTGCATGACTGGGGAGAGAAATAGGTAATTCTGCTGATGTATGGATGTGTTTCTTGTGAGCTCTGAAGCTTACAGGCACACATCCACACATACTTCCCCTCCAAAGCAGATACAAGTGCCTGTGACGTGATGTCCCTTCATCTTTCTGACCAGTAACCTAGAGAGACTTCCCCAGTTCTGGCTGTTACCGCCCTTCCTATTCTTCTCCCGTCCAGAGACAGACCTTCCTTTCCAGAAGGAGAAGCAGATTGCTGAAAACGGTAGTCAGCTTTCTGGAAAATCTCCACCAGAAAAGCAGTTTGTCACTTTAAAATGTTGTCCAGAATAAGGCAGGAATTGTTGCAGGAATTTCTCTGTAAAACTTGCCATTCTGCCCTACCTTTTCATGGATTCATCAGAGAACGTTCTTTCCCCAAGCACCAGTCTTGGGTACTATTTCTCTCTGTGCACAGCCTAGGACATTTGTGCTTTAGGGTCTGATACTCCCAAAGACTCAAAGTTTAAGCGCTAAGCTTGAGTTTGAAACAAATTCTCCCTTTCGCATGGGAGGATGTAAGCCACTTTACAGCACTCTGTTGAGTTCGAGTGGGTTAAATTGTCACCATGAGACAGAACCACTCTGACTTCAGAAGACCCCCTTGAACCTAAGTCAGTCATTCATTAAAGGAAATGGAAGCCTTTATTACAGACTTTAATCTCCACATTGCTAAAACCACAAATGAGTATGTGAGAGTCCATTCACTACTATGCATGAGTAGCTCATTTGCCTCTCTCAGTTCCACCCCTTGGCCTGTGCCCTGGCAATTTATAAAGTGACAGCAGTGCACAAGCCTGTTATCACTGTGGCAGACTCCCCATAATAGTTTCTATAGTGATAACTTCAGGGCTCCATGGTAATGGACACAGCCAATTAATTTCCTGTCTATCCTTTCTCCTTGCATAGCTTTGCTAATGCCAAAACTAAATGTCAAGTAGGAAAATCTTCTAGAAACAGTAGATAAGCATAAAATCTAAGCCAAACATTTTATCTCCAGAGATTTCACATATGACTAATTACAATTTGGAAGCACATATGCTTTTAATTAAGTACAATTTTTTAACAGACAGAAAATACTGAGGACTGCAGTGGTGAGAACCCTTAGGATGTCAGGCTGTGAATTCAACTCTAGAAGTTGGTCTGATAAGAAGCGGGAGGAGTATTTCTTCTGTGCTGTCGTTTGCAGGCTTTATTGAGGGAGAAAGTAATCTGGTGTCAGGTGTTTAAAGGACTGGAGGATATTCCTGCAGTCACACACCTCGCTAGCAATTTGTCCTATGGTGAATCATGAAGATTTGGCATGATAATGTCCTATCCAGTAGCAATTTTGCAATTTTGTAGTGGGAAATCAAACCAGTCTGATGTTGAGCCAGATTTGTAGCTAAATTGTTATTCCTTGTGATAACTGCTATTGCTTCCTATTTGTCATTGCACCAGGCTTGCACATGCATCACCCTGACAGGTGCTCTTTACGGCAGCGTTTCTGGAACTAGGTCAAGGAGGTTGATGGGTAATTTGTGCTCGGAAGACCAGAAAGCATGATAATGGAAAAGGAGGTGATTTTGAGTGGTTCTGTCCAACAGTTCATTGATCTACTGCTGGTGTGGATTATGATACGGCATTTTCACAGGCACAAAGCTGCCAGCCCCGCATACAGTGTTTTCTGTAAAAAAAAAAAAAGCTGTTCACTGATTCATGACTTGAAAATAATGTCTTTTTTTAACTTTCTTTCTAAGAAAATTAAATATAAAATATAGAAGGTTGTGGGGCTTTTTAATCACTAGGTTAAGTCCAAAGATATTTTCTGAAAAAGTCATCAAGATATACTGAAAAAAAAATTCATTACTATGAATTTAAGGATTCATTACGGATACAATAAAAATATAGAGATCACAGATTACATGGAAATAGTGTTAATGACCCTTAAAAGGAAACTGTACTGTAAAGTTGATCAGGGTGTGTGGGTGATTTGTGTATAAGCAGCAGTCAATAACAACACAATTGTTCACTAGTAATTTTGGAATTAAATTAGTAGAATTTACACAATTAAAGTTTTAAGTATACAGTTGATTAAGTAGGATCAGTCTGCAAAGCCCTTCTGTTTAAAAGGATCAAAGTTGAAGAATTAAGTCTTTCATCAACTGGTTAGTTGGATCATTTGGAATGGCAGCACAGTTGACTGGAATTTGCAGTTATAGGCAGTGAAAGGTATGAGAGATTTAAAAGCTGACACATACTCTTTGAACATTGCCTTGCCTATAGGACTGCCTAGTGACCAGTTATGCTACCTTTGTTTACTTACCTTCATTTGCTGTCATCTTGGCCTTAATCCCAATGAAGCCTTGGGTAAATATATATGGCTCTCCTAAAACTTCAGTAATTGATCTTCAGCCCTCAGGGAAGAGAGTTAGGGCATCCTGCAGTTAAATGATATGGACCTAAAAGAAGCCATTGTTTACATCCTATGTAGAAACATCATCTGATCATGCTTATTCATGGGAAGGTCAATGAAGCAGAAATTCACTGGCCTGCCACTTCCCGCAGGGCTGGTCATCAATGCAGGCAATGAGTTTAACTGCTTGCAAAAAAAATCCTCTCTTTTTCCATTTCATTTTCCCTTCTCCGATCATAGTACAGGCTGTGAATTAACAACGTTACAGGTCAGAAGATGGTCTTCCATGTGGCCCAATATCTTGTACCAAGAGTAATTAAAATTCAGAATGATTCTTGAAGATCAACGTAGCAAATACTAAATTTTTGCTGTCCACAGCTGTCATTTTTATTTCATTTTCTTTCATTGACTGTTACTGACATGAAGTCATTTACCAAGCAAGTTGGGCAAACAACCTTGAAATGCTGCTAATGAATTTCTAAATACACAAAGACTGTGATCAAAACTATGCTATAAATATAAAGAAACATTCCATGAAGTTTTTGTGTTGTCTTTTGTACTGCATTTTGCTCCTGGGGAAACTCTAGACAGAAAAAAGGCACAAAATCCTCAGAATCCTCAGAGAGGCTCACAGCATGTAGGAATGGATTGTTTAGCAGAGCAGAACCAGTATTTGTTCAGTTGTTGTCATGTGTCACCCCTCTGGTGGGAACCTCAGAGTTCAGGCGTGCTCCCCAGCTCCATTACAACATGCCAAAAGGTGACAGGGTGTTCGCTGAAGATGCTTATACCTCTTTGGAGTCCTCTGATACATGTTGCCCAAATGGCCTTTGCAAATCTTCTGGAAGCATGTCTTGTTTCACCTGGTACATTGTTTTTAAAAATGTAAGCCTAGAAACCTGTTAGGCAGTCCTGTACCAGGCTTTAAGGACACTCCCCTCTGTAAGAATTGAGTGCCTTGTTGCATGCTAGAATTATTCATGCTCATCTCTATCACCTGACAAGTTTTTGAAGGTATATTGAAATATTGAAGGTATTGATTTATTTAAAATGGGTGTTTGCAATAACAAAACCACATTACAGAAGATAAAATGCATTAACGGTCTAGACTTAAAGATTCTCTGTGGCTGCTTTCACATCTCAGTCTATTTGCACTCACCTTATTGCAGGTTAAACTTAAATCTCTCAGATTTCAAGTGTTCAGAGTAGCTACTGACCCTTCTTTTAAGCTGCCCTGACCCGGAATGTGCTGATCTCTCTTACTTCCTAACTACAAAAACTTCCTCTCTCTTTCCTCCAGATCTGTCTCAGGAAGGAGTCAAGTCCTTCCCCTGTCTTCTAGGAGGTCTTTGATTGCCATGTCCAGTGCATGGATTGGTTAACATATCCAGGTTCTAGGAAGGTGGTTTTGGTTTTGGGGTTCTTCTCCTTCTCTTTTACAAGTGTTCAGAAATACAATGATAGAACTTCATAGCAACACCATCATACTGAATTCTTCTCAGTATCATACAAAGATCAAAGATGAGATAAAAAATGTTTGGGTTTTTTTTTTTTTAGAGATGTCTTTTCTCTCCTCTATCTGCTTTAAAATATGTTAGATACCTTGAAGGATCCTTACATACCATGCTAGTGCGGCTGTCGTAAACATGGAAGTGCAAATGTGTGTGATGTCATGGAAATGGTCACAAAAAAGAAGTCTCATTTTGTTTTGGTTAAAAAGCTTGGGTTTTTTTATTATATTAAGGGTAGCTTGCCAATTATCTCATACTGTGTTTTTGGGAAAGAGAAATAAATTCATAAGGTGGTTTGGTTTTTTCTATTTGTTTAGTGGAGCCTTAAACATTTTTATGAAAGCGAAATGGAAAACTTCACATGCTAAGAATATCCTTGTCTACCAATTTAGATTGCTTAAAAACTTGGAATTAAACTTCTAATAATAAACGGCACTGCAATAAGCTGTCTGTGACTGAAGTAGTCAATTGTTTTCAATGTAAAGGAGAACCAAAACAAATTACCCAGCATATGTATGTATTTTACTTGATGAGACCTTGATTTTATTAAACGTGCCTCAAAGTATAAGGAGTATTGAGCCCATGTAAATTAATTGCTGGTACTGAGTACACGTTATACACTTAATTGCCTTGAAAAGATAACATAAAATAGTTCAAAATCTTGTATGTAGGTAATACGTTACTTTAATCATCTATTAATTTCCAGAACAACTTGCACGTACAGCAAAATGTATCTGAAAGAAGCCCTATGTCATCTTAATGACAGACATTCTGGTGTCAAAAGAACTAGGCAGCCACCTCTTTCCCCAGCTACTCAAAGAGAAGTTTTGAAGTGGTTTATATAATGTGCTAGTTCTATTAGTTTTTAAATACTGTATTAAAATTTAAATGAAAAATATTTTTATATTCAACATATTTAAATTTACATCGTTCTAGTGGTTTTGGCCTTGAATTTGTCTTATACTTTAATTGGAATATAAACTGCATCAGTAAATAAGTTGTTAAATAAAGTTTTATAAAATAAGTATGGTCAAGCAGAAGATAATACAGAGCAGGTGCTAAACTTATTGACGCTATTACCTAGTCTGTTGTTCACTGTCAAAATAGAAGGAAATACAATAATAGCATCTGGCTTGTGCCCACTTCTGTTCATTATTTTTCATTAGCAGTGTGCACAATAGAATAAAACAATATGAAATGTATATCTCATACATATGTCCTGTTTTCCCCCAGAAAGCTGGTTTGTCAACATTGGAGAGAGCACACCAGCCTAGATACCCTGATGTGGACTTAGGTTGGACCCAGTTCAGCTGTTCCTATATGCTAATGCATATGTTAAATATATGTTAAATATGTTAAATGCACAACACTATGCTTCAGCAGAATTAATCAGTGAAAGACAGACAGTTGGGGAACTATTGGCCAAATAGCCTCCTGTTCCCCCCCCCAAAAAAACTATCTAGAGATTATTTTGTTTCACAAACTGACCATGACTCTTTAGGGAAAGACATATTTTATGACTGGATTTGTAACAGAACTGCAAGATTTAGCGTTTCTGAGCCAGATTATAAGGCCTTACCTATCTTTCATTTTCAAGAAAGATGTCTTACATTTAAAGAGAATCCAGGGGAGAGTAGGAGTCATTAAATGCCTAGAAAATATGATCTACACTATAAAACTGAAGTAATTTGGCAATTAAAATGGAGCAGTTTGAAAGGGAGATGGAACAGATTTCAGACACCTAAATAATAGCTAATGTAAAAAAGAGGTGATACCTGTTCACTGTGCCCAGATAAGCTAAATTTTACCTTGAGTTTTAACGCTAAGCATTCTGACGTTAGGGAAAACTTTCTAACAGTATAACTCTGGGAAGAGTTTTTCTTGGAGAGATTGATTTCAGTGTTGGAGACTTCTGAAAACATATTAATAATGAGCCCAGGTAACCTGCTTTAGACAAATTAAGTAATTAGGTAATCTCTGCAGTTCATAATTCTTTTTTCTTAATTTCATATTTGGCGCAGGCAGTACTGTGGCACAGTTCAAAATGCAGCACTGCTGTTTCACCAGAATTACTAAGATAAACATTTTTTGAAACTTCTTTTCAGAGCAACTAATCACTCTGTAGCCATGACCTACTTTTTACAATTTCCTGTGAATCAATATTCTCATCTATTATGGCCACTGCCTATCAGCTCACCTTGGTCTCCGAGACCAGCTGTTGGTGATGTCCATAGTGGATGTCCTTTCTCTGGAACAGACATGCTTGCCCTTCCCAAATTCTGAAAAAAATTGATATCCTGAATTATTACATCTTCTTCAGCTGCACTTTTTTTAGAAATAAAGAGGTTTTATGTTTTTAGAATAACACTTGAAAAATAAACTGGCAAATTGTGTTACACAACACATTTTTTTCATCTTCTAAGTACATTTATATACATATGTGTCTTTATACATGTCTATGAAGGGGCAATGCAGCAAAACCATTATTTGTTTGTATTTGTTTTCACTTGAGATATTATAATCTAATAAAACCTTCAGGACTAATGTAAATAGAAGTAATCAAATGTTTAATTTTCAATATTAATATAAACTTTTCCACTTAATCACCAGGATTTCAAGATTCATTATTACCCTACTAGCAGAATCACCGTTCCCCAAAAGAAAAGCTTCAGAAATTATTATTACGGAAATGAAGGACATATTCTGAGTAGGGTAAGTGGAATGAATGAATTTCTCTCAAAGTTTGATGATCAGAAACCATTTTATTATACCTAAGACATATAGTATAATGCATGTCAGAATATAAATTCCTTTGACATAAAATTATACTGTTTAATGAAAACAAGCTACAGATGGATGGAAACTTCTACTGAATGCTCTGTCAATCCCTTGCCATTCCGAGAATAGTTGGCAACAATAAATACGGAGAAAAAGTGAAGAACTTTCTACTCAATTTTACACATCATTTACTGTACCTTTACTGATTTCCTTTTAAAAATGGTCATTTTCCAATGTCACATGCAGTGTTTTGGAGGAAAAGTTAGTCTGTAAGTTGTTGGAGCTGTTCAAAGTGAGCAGCTTGGTCAACACTGGGCCCACTAAATCAATAGGCTATCTTCTCCATACAGTTATATACTTTTTTTCATGACAATTGATATAATCTAGTTTCAAACATACTATTTATTAGAGGACATGTATGGAAACTTTCTGTTTCATAAAGAAACTCAGTAAATAGACTTAATTTTGTTATGTAGAGAAAGATTTATCAGTGAGGGAGAGCTGGAGCCCAGCATGGCTTACACTGTGCTGTAACAGTGAACCAGCAAGGCAGAGTAAGTATGCTATACTGAAATGCCAGGTATTTTTTGATTACATGAAGTACATTTCTGCGTGTCTGTTAAATCTTGCTTTAATAGGCAAAAGCTTAAGATGCTCTGACTCCCTGTTACAGCTACTAGTATGGTAGCCACCTACTAGTTCTGAGACTGCTTGAGGTATATTCCTAAATATAATGCCCTATTTATAGTATAGCTGATTGAATACTATTATGTGGGAAGGAAAGACAAAAGTCTGACTTTCGTACGTCTGCATTTTTTCAGAGCCATGAAATTGCATATACAATGAGTATATTCTATTTTTCATCCAGCCTGGGTAGGCTAAGGACTCAAAGACAATATTTTACAAAGCAGCTAAATATATTTCATTACTTCTGAAACCAGACATTTTTAATATTTTAATATTGAAATCATCTCCATTTTTTACTGGTTTTATTTTGTAAGGCCAAAACATGTGCTTGAGCATGTTAGTTTTCATAGAACTGCTTGAAGTTTTTATGAAATGTTGATGTTTGTACTTTATCTCACTTAATATAATTTCATTCTTTTAAAAGTTTCAGTAATGCCAACTTTCTATGTATGTCAGTACATTATGAAATTTTTGAGCAGTCTTGGGATTCTGAACTTGAGATAAATCCTCTGCCATGTCTGTCTTTGTGTAGAGACATGTGGGTCAGTAATTAATGAAAACAAAATAAAACTACTGCTGACAGGTGAGCTTTGAAAAGCAATCTTTGCAATAAATATAAACTTCAGTAGATATCTCACCATTGATTCATAGAGTCTTTATTAGTATCAAAAAAAATTTGCTTGAAGCCCTAGAGATTTTCTTACACCTTTGCTTTGTCAGGTTGAAAAACATATTTACATATAACATTTATTTGAATCTTTAGAAAGCTGAGAAAAATAAAACATTCCATTGGATTTAGTTTACTTTTTGTTTGTTGATAGATTTTAATTTCTGTAGTACATTGTTGGGGAGCAAGGGGAGGAAAGTTAAGGGTTTCTTAGAGTTATTAATTTCTTCACAATGTTCTCCTCTTTAAAATGATAGCACAGCTACAATTTAGGCTTCCTAAATGTATTTTAGAAAAAATAAATGATTACGGAATGCTTTTACCACATAATGACAAGAGTATATAAACATATCACAATGTAGAATTTAAATCACCACATAGTCTCTCCTTGTCCAGATCATCCCTCTAGTAACCAACATAGATCTACTATGGAGGTTTCTTACATCTTATCCACTGTAACATTCAGTTATTTTACCACTCAGTATTTTTTCTAGATTTTCTCCACCCCATTTTTTCTCTTCTTTCTTCTGTATCATTTTGCAAGAACATAACTTTGAAAGCTGAAAAACTTATTGTTTTTCTTGCTTCAGTCAGTTTAATTTAAGGTTGTTGGGTTATTTTTTAAAAACTAAAAAAAAATCATATGAAAATTTGTTCATATGAATGTTTTCAAAGTACTGAATGAATTAATGACAGATTTTAATTCACAGATTACATTTACACATCATATTTACAGCATAAGCCTCTTGGGTAGAAAATATTGCATGATATCCATCTGATTTTGTTCACCAATCTGTGTTCAAAATGCTTGTCAATATCAAAAGTTTTGGTTGATTTTATTCCTAAGAAAGGAACAGTGTAACTGAATCATAGTTTTTCGTTTTATACCAATTTCTACACTGAAATTTAAAGCAGC
Organism: Phaethon lepturus; assembly: GCF_000687285.1. Lineage (NCBI taxonomy): Eukaryota > Metazoa > Chordata > Aves > Phaethontiformes > Phaethontidae > Phaethon > Phaethon lepturus. The sequence continues at coordinate 44,141 of NW_010565361.1, read as the reverse complement.
TTATTCAGTTTCATTAAACCAGAATTCTCAATGTTCAGTTCAACAAAGGACTGAAACAGAAATTTCAAAGCATGGTCATTTCTGTGACTTTACAAACATCTACCATGAACTAGGAGAGCATTAGCCAAGCAGTCAAATTTTGACTGCATTGTAATTTATGCCAATAGAAGGTCTGCATTAGCATCAGTGAGCTACTGCTAAGTGCTAAGGTCAGTTGTGCATTTCATACTTCAGCTGCAAAGGAAGAATTTTATTGCTTTTCATAGTCATGGTGCAGTGAAAAAGGTGCTTTATGATGCCACAGACAATTAATTGAGGTACATTACCTAGAAACTAAAAAGGTCACACATGGAACATAATTGACACCTCATAACCCCTATTAATGATTACAGAAATGCAAATTAGTACTTTTCAGTTTCCAACGAGTAGCATAACTCTTCTCCAATTTTGAATTATGTTTCCATTTACTTACAATCTTTACTCTTTAAAATGCTTATTTTACCTTTTTTAAAAGTAACCTCAGTCTACATTAAAGATTATATATTATATAAATCATACTATTCATAAAAAGTCTATTAAGCTGCAATTATATTTCTGTGTAATAGGCATAGAGTAAGAGAAAGAGCTGATACAAATATACGAATAGCACACTTAATGCTTCGGTAGCCTCCCTTTAAGGCTTCGTGTGCTAATACCTTTTCTGTTTCATGGGATTTCAGAATAATGTTCACCCTTTGTGAAGACAAACTGGAAAAATTAACAGAATTGTATGTACTGAAGAATAATTTATAGGTTTATTTAAAAGTTATTGTGATTTTATTATTGTTGTTATGTACAAAAGGACTAATCCTAACACAGAAGGATGGGGATGCTTTAATTAAGAGTTAGCTAATAAACTTGCTCCAATCTTTCTGTCCAGTTATGTATGCCCACTTAAAACACTAGTACATCAGAGATCAGATCCTACTATATCAGATTTTACTATAACTAATGTTACACCTTTTTGGTGCTTTCTGGTGCTTGTATTAAAACCTGTAACATCATAGCATGACATCATGATATGGCATCACTGAACTGCGAGAGTTCCTTTCCATGTAGGCTGTTACATTTTTAATGCTGACCAAGACCAAAGAAACATTTGGTGGACTGTGAAAATTCTTTAAAATAGGGTATTTTTTTTTTTAATGTCTTGGTGTAGTTCCTTCCAAAACTGAGATCCTCTGCTGCTTTTCAGAATTAAAGACTCTGAAAGAGTAAGATTAGGCCACATTGCTTTTATGTTTGAGCCAGGAGCTATAGCTCCTTGCCAGCCCCGTGAAATTTCCAGGTTAGTATGTTTGTCTTTAAAGTCCAGAACTTCCCCTATGCTTTCCAAGTATGCACAGAAACAGCAAGTTTTGTACCAAAAAAACCACCGCAAAACCAAAACCTTTCATTTCCAATGCAAGAGTTGTCCTGAAAAAAAAAACAACAATGCAATAATGGAACACGTGATGTCATAGACTGTAAAAGTAGACCTAACTTCGAAATTAGATCAGGTTGCTCAGGGACATGGCCATACAACACAGAAGTTTTTTCATATGTATTTCAGAGAGAATGGTCAAGCACTGCAACAGGTTGTCCAGGGTGGTTGTGTCTTCTCCATCCTTGCAGATGTTAAAAACCTGAGTGGACACAGCAACCTGCTCTAGTTGACCCCGCTTTGAGCAGGGCAGCAAACTCCAAAGGTCTCCTTCAACCTCAGTGGTTATGTGATCCCCCCCACCCCTCTATTCTGGGACAGCCTGCATAAGACACAAATATCACCTTAATGTTTGTTTCATTGACTATACAAACCTGTATCTGCCACTAATTGGTGCTAGCTAACAAATTAAGGTTTCGGTATGCCTTGGGCCAGCTTTGCCTGAGGTATCTTTGTGTATTTCGTAGAGAGCACAGGTTGGACTCCTTTTCTCCTGCATTCCCACCGATGTCATTAGACTGCAGCAGACCAAAATGTAGTCCCCAGTCACCTTCATTGGCACTGCAGACATAGTAAAACAAATGTAAAGACCAATGTGGCCTTTCTTGAACTTTCTCAATTTTTCCCAAGAGCCTCTAAGGACTGATCATCCACATCCAGCTCTTCATCATGATCTGTGCTATCAGTGATTAACAGCTATGAATTATAGACTCCCCAAATTATCCACAGAATTTAAGACGACAGGCAGTTTTTAAGTACTGCTTATGTCTGTATATTGAAGCACACTTAACGCTTTCAGAGCATTGAGTTGCTTGTCTCACACATGCTATGTAGTCTTTGTTCTGCAAAGAGGCTCATTGCACCGTCTTCAGCTGTTATGAACTGATATAGCTACACTCAATCTGAATAACCAACAGTGCTGAGAAACTCCCTAACTGTGACTGTAAAGATAATCTTTAGCAGTTTCTGACCTTTTCAAATTTTTACCTTGCAGAAGCATTTTAGAATGAGACCATTGATTTATTTGCTTTCCCCTGATGACTGGTACGTTGATTTACAAAGTCATTTCATGGAGGAATTTTTTCTAAGGAAGTCTAAAACATGGGGTTGTGCTAGAAACAATGTATTGTTTTGAGCTTTAAAAATTGCTTGTATATTTAACAGTTTAAAGCAAGTAGCCATCTTATAATAGAGCCTTTAGCTTTCCTTGGTAGCTATCTATCTCGTGCTACAGCCTGAATGTTGAAGATGAATGGTGCAGAACCCTCACCTCGATTGTTGGTAAATAGTGCGGAACACCATGGCTCATTTCCCATTTGATTCATTGTGCTGTTTTTTCCCCCCTTATTCACAAGTCATGGACACATCTTTTTGTCCGTTCCTTCTGTTTAAGACCCTTAAGACTGTATGCTCGTACTGTATGATGTAAGAGCATGGTGATGATGAAGACAACTAAAGAATTGCCCTAAAATAATTTTACTGTTTTGGAGTCCTGAAGCTCCTACTGTCTTGTGGCACTAATTTTTATCCTTTTCTCTTTTCAAAACAAAAGGCTACTGAAGTCTAGAGGCCTTTCCATCTCTTAACAGGTATAAAAATAAATAAATAAATAGATAGCGTGCTTAGAATCATAGCCTGTGTCATAGTAATACTTTTCTTATTAGCAGGTAACTGAAACATAATTTCATTTAGTAATGACAAAGATTTCATGACAGTTTGAATTCAGTCAGCTATACCATCCAGTTACTGGAAGTAAGTCCAAATAAATAAACACGCAGTAGAAAGAACCACTTTTTCTTAAACATGTTCTACATTTCAGTATCCTAATTAGCATATCAAGTTTTAACGTGAGTTATCTTCTCAGACAAACCCCTTTTCTCGTTAGCATTTTGGGTAAATGGTCACCCCTTCCCTCCCCCAAAGAAATAGGAGCCCACTGTAAAATTGCCATACACAGACAGTGCTTCCCTTTTGTAAGAGCTGCATGGATCTAATTTTTTCCAGTAATATAGTTTCCTGCTGTTAAATCTGTTACTATTGAGACACATAACAAGCTTTTAAACTTCTAAAAAACATAAAAGTAATAGATATGCAGCCAGGGATGCTGTATCTTTGTTTCTTTCATTTAAAATGCTGCTTCAGACCTCTTTCCAATTTTCTATATAATCCAAACCTCAGTTTCTCTTGTGTTCAAATGCAGGTTTTTTTCCTCTCTCTTCCTTTATGCTATCAGCCAGTCTGCTGTTTGTGGTATTTTTTTCAAGTTAAAATTAAATAACTGATATTGTAATTCAATACTGTATTTAAAAATTTATTTGCTTTGTAAAAATAGCTTGGAGTGCCATTATAGATATGGCTAGACTGTGACTTTCTGAGCTATCACCTGCGGGACACTAAAAATAAAATTTGTCTGTACTGAATTACAAGGCTATTGTGCATGCCACTAGAAAGAGATGAAATGCCAGGAGTTTCAAGTTGTAGGGAGTTTTGAAGATATGTTTAATGCAATACAAACTTTTCCTAAGACTGAAATGCAAGCAAATCCCAAGGTCATTCATTCAGAAGGGTTACAGCATATAGTGAGTGTTTTCTTGCTTTTGTTGAATGTTTTCAGTCATAGAGTGCACTATCTCAGCTCGAATGATTGATTATTCTAGCATTGGACCACACTGGTTGTCTTTTTTTAAATTTTTTTTTTTAAACAGGTTTCATTGTCTCCACTGTTTTTTGGCTCTTGATGTTGGTAAAAAAGCTGATGATTGATTGTGAGAAGTAATATACTTCTTTTAACCTCTAGTAATGTCCACTTACTTCCTGTGAAAACTGCAGAAGGGGAGAAATCCCTGAGATCAAAGAAAATGTCTTAATCAGAATATAAAGAAACTATATTTTTAAAAATCAGGAAACAGAACTATAGCATCTAATTATCAGTTTTTCAAGATTCAAAAAAATATTTATATTTCTCTTCCATATTCATATAGCAACTATAACACTATATGTTTAGCTTAAAAAAGGGTTTAAAATTCAATAAAGAGGGAGGAAATTATAGTAAAGAAATGTTGGGGGTGTAAAATGTTGGAGTAGTAAATAGAACAAAGAACAAACATTCGTTCCAGAGTGTCCTTCCTTTTTAGATTAGTTGTGGTTTTTTTAAAATTCTCATGTACTCAACAGTTTTCTCTGGAAGCCTATAACTCTAGCATCTGAAAAACAAGTTAGTTGCACGCTCAAATCAACAGCTTGTTACTTGTAATTATCAATCAATATCTAAGCACAATTCTACAAAATTCTGTGCTTATACTCTTACAAGTGTCTGTTCTCAAATGAGAATTTGAGAATAAAAGATGTAACTCTGCGATACATTTAGAAACATATAGACAATAGTTTGATTCCTAGCTAACTTTTCGTCTTTCTTTAAAACATGCTCCATGGGTCAAGGCTGCATGTGAGATGTTGTGAGGGTCATAACAAATTCTTCTCTTGTATGTCTGTTTACTTTAACGCTATTTTGCCAACCATTTTGAGATTATATGCTCATGTACTACCTGGAAAAAAAGTGGGTTGCCTCAGTAGTTACTATGAGGGAAAATAAGTGATCAGACTGCATAGAGACATTTCAAGGTTGTTTCCCTGGGAAGATTTTGCTTTAAATAATAATAAAAACGTTATATAAATAAATTATGGGACTATAAAGCTTTCAAGATAGTGACAATTATTGAACCAGTTTCCAAACAATATTCATGAAATAACTGTGGCAAAAGTTTACTTTCATCTCTAGCTACGGTACGTTTATGACAAGATGCCAACATATGTAGTGGAACTTGCATTATATCTGTCTCTTGAGGGCTGAACAGACTTGACAGTCCTGAGAGAATTATAAGGGCTTTATGATGACAACCTAGTGAAGGAAGGAAGGAAAAAAAAAAAGGCTTGACTGTGAACAAAAGAGAACAAATACAAGGAGATAACAGACAAATAAAGTATATGTAAAGTGAAATTTTACAGAGGCTGAGGCTGATGTTTAAAATTTAAGAAAATTCTATAGCATTTCGGATTTTGTTGGTTTCTAACCAAGATTCAGTTAAGGCCCTTAAAGCCTCTGTTCATAAATGAAACAAAAACCTCTTGGCATTTAGTCACCATGAATTTTAACTCCGTTGCTGTGTCTGCATGCCAGATAATTGAAATATGAATACATATATAATTTTCATCTCTAAGATACCAAGTATAGAGTGAAACAGATTCCAAACACCACATTGCTTTCTCATCTGACAAAATTATTTAGCTGGCAGGGAGTAAACAGGAAGAAACCTGTAACAAATTCTTCATTGCTTCTGCTTTGCTTCATGGTCCTTTTACTTCAGTGTAGTAAAACATCAAATAAGATTTTTATATTGTATCTAAAAGATGAAATGGAATTTGAGAGGTTCTTCAGAGTTCTTCTAATACATTCCCTCTAGTTTTCTTTTGGGATTTTTTTCCTACTCTTTAGTGTCTGTTTTGGCTCCTGACCTATTCTCTCCAGTCTTTCTAATTTTTATAGAATATTGTTAATGAAGTGTGTACAACGTTGCTTGGGAAAAACATGCCACAGTGATTTTTCTTTATTTTTAAAGTGTGTTTGATTCCATCTAGCAGCTGCAGGCCCCTTTTTTCACAAAAGAATCTGATTACTGAGTGTGATTAAAATGAATTTTTCTTTATATGGCGAACTGTTTTTCCCAACTGTGAATCTGACAAGGACATGTTTTATGAGCATCAGTGTAATACTTGAAGTTGTAAAGACACAATCATCACAAGACTTTTTATTTACTATTGTTCAATACAAACAGTGTAGAGTGAAAGAAACTAATGAGGTCTTTGATAATCAATTCTTATCAGAAATGTCTTGGGCAGAATGAACAACTCAATTATCATCAGTTGTTCCGTAGCTGTACACATAGCTTTTTTTTTCCATCCAGAAGTGCTGACTTTAACTTTATTTTAAGAAAGATAAACTTACATTTGAATGCTTGAAATTAAAACTGTTCCTATTTGGACTGTTTTCTTGACAACTGGCATTATTTTATCTTGCATGATTTTACATGTAAGCACTGTCATGTAATTATTGAGCTAAAACTTTAGAGGGAAAAACTCAAAGGTAGGAAAGGCAGCCAACTGGCAAGTAGAGGTTTGGGGAATTTGAGGGCAGGATATGTGTGTTTAAGGAGTCCATGAGAACAGAAGAGCAGGTAATGGGTAGAATAGCCTAGCCATTCTCTAGGGAAATGATGCTTACAAATTTTGGAAGTTTCTGGTTGGTGATAAAGGGAGGAGGGGAGAGGGAGGGAGGGGAAGACAGCCACTGAGACTGTTAATGTACACAGTTGCATCCAAATACTAGCTCTAGCTCTTAAAAGGGACCATTTGGAGACTGAGCAGTTTGGGAAGCTGAGGCATTGAATCCATTTGGATTTTTGGATCTCTTTCCATCTCTACTGCTCGTACCCCAGAAGTAAAGACCTTCTGGGGTTTCTTTTGCCCCACAGTTGTAATTAGTGAGGCAATGTCTTTGGGGGGTCGTGCATGTCCTAAAAAAGCAAAAGCAAACTTTGCCATGTACTACTGGTGGCTCCTAACAGATTATTAATATATTTATGGTGTTTTAACTTGCCTAGATAGAGCACAGTAAAAAATCTCTGAGCTTGGACTTATCTTGAGTTGACAGAACAAGTCCGTAATGAATAGTTATCCCTTTGATTAAAGTATGGCAGAGAAAAGGGTGGTTTTCAAGTGGTGTTATACTTCACTTTCCCAAATTTTTTTTATTTTTATTTAGAGCTGTCTTATAAACTATATAAAGCTGATTGTAACTGGTCTCTATTTTCTGAAAGAAATAATTCATAAGTTGTATTTTTTTAATGTTGTACTTCAGAACCTCTTTCTGAATTCCAGAAGCAAGATCATTGAAATGTATATTAATTCTAGGTGATAAGGAGAAATAACTTGTATATATAGGAGCAAGTTGCAGCTCAGTAGTTTTATAGAGAGATGAGATGAGACTGTTGGAGAACCCTGGAAAAGTTGTATGCAATATCTGGGAGCAGTCTTTCTGTTCACTACTATAGCAGAAGGATGATGCCCTCCTTTATAGAAAGAAACGTTAGAATTATGTGAAGTTTCCTTATCTTTCATGTAAAGCACATGGTATTCACTTCTGTCCCCTTTTCATGACTCTCCTAGTAGGGAAGATGTTGAAACAGCAGAAAAAACATTTTATATTTATGGTCTTAACACCTATGGACTTGTCTTGCTTAGAAAACACATCCCTTTTAGAAAAGGCAGAGAGTGTAGATTATACCACACCTCAAGAACTGCATCTTAAATGTGTCTGGGTTAAGTAAGGGAAACGTGGTGTGGGCTAGCAGGTAGTTGATGTGGGCTAATGGGCCAACTGGAAAACAGAGTCTGTCCATAATGTCATTGGCTTTTCACGTTGAGCCTTTGCAACTAAAGAAATGGTTTTCATTATTTGTGCTCAGCAAAAGAAAAAAAACCCAACTTTTTCAATGTGTCAAAACCACAGGACAGGCCCAGGACTAGACGACCTTAAAGGTCCCTTCCAACCCAAACTATACTATGATTCTATGATACCAACTCCTGCGGTGGAAATATTTACAAAAAATGCCCTGCTGGAACTTTGTAACTTTGATTCCAAAATTGCTCTTAAGAGGTCAGCAGTGTATGTGTTTGTGCACGTGCTGGAAGTAGAGGAATGGAAGACAGTTTCACTAAAAAATGCAGTAGGCTCTTGAGATTACAAAATAGGGAAGAGTTTGTTTATATTTAAAGGGTAAATACTACTACAAGGTAGCGTCACACTCTTAGTAAGCGCCAGGATACGCTAAAAATTGTCACATAGCACCATCTCCCGAGCAAACCCTGTATTGCAAACTGATAAGTAAACTGCATTCAGAGCTGCGGTGCTCTCACTGTGCACTCACGCAATATGTGAAAACCTCAGTATTCAATACCTGACTTTTCAAGCATTAGAGTATGAGCAAATTTGCATTCGATTTGTTGAGGACGAGGACTCAGATTATTAAATACTGAGTCTGTATTTAACAGGTTCATGTCTTCCCTGACTGAGACATTCACTGACAAACATCAAATAACTCTAAGAAAACTCACAATGAGAAAATCCCATGTAGAAAATGAAGTGTGTGTGACCCTATTGATAAAAAGATCTCATGTTACTGCACAGATTGAGGGAATGCTGACAAAGTTCCCTTAAGCTTTGACTGTAGGCTATTCAATCCTTGGTTTCTGCAATTCTAAGACATCTAGCACTGACCAGTGGAGACTGTGGTTTAGAAAAACTTTGTTATGCAAGAAGTGAAAAATTATACTCTGTTTTTGCCTATGTTGTTTTTCTTTATATTTTATGCATTGCTTTTAATATCACAAAATGTTTTCTGGGCTATATATTTGGTAATACTTTACAGGAATATTGCAAGATTTTTCTAATAATCTATTTTGCAATGGAATAGAGAGATGGTTATGATGCTTTAAAGGTTGAAAATGATGTGGCCAAAGAGTAACGGTTTTATAAGTGCACACAAATATAAGAGGTTATGGAAAACCAAGAGAGAAAAAACCAGAAAGCACGTAAAAGGAAATTACCTCAGGTGGCCTCATATACATAAAAACTGAAAACAATATGCACATGAAATTGTGAAGTTCAGAAGAAAGGTATATTTCCAGAAGAAAAGAGAAAACGTGGTTAGAGTTGAAAGCCTTACAAGTGTGTTATTTTGATAATATGTGTATGTGTCAATCATACAATTGCTCTGAAGGATGTTTGACTCTCAAAGGAAGGAGAATAGAGGATGTTTCAGTTTCAGATGACTGCAGTTAAAGTTAGATGGTGTTCTGTTGATTGTTGTGACTTTTACTATTTGTTGGAATCTACTGGAATTTACTCAGCTTCTGTTGTAAAATTTATTCAGGGAAAGTGACAGTCTCCTTTTACCAAGTTTATCAATGGAAAAGAAAATAAAGCAATAATCTGGTAACAAAACATCAATCTGTCATCTGACAATTAAAAGGCACTCTGATTTATTATTTTATCTATGTACCAAGGTTGTGGGTTTTTTTTCTTTTCTATATATTTTTCTGTCTATATCTAACAAAAAAGAGAATGTGAGAGGCTACCTCTGCAATAGAGCAGGGAATGCCACCTAAATTACAGGCACAAGCCTTACAGTCACCTAGATGATACTTCAGTTTTGTATCCAATCTCACAGTCTTGCGCAAAATTATCCTAGTCTTCATATTCACTCCCTATTCCTCAACAATTTTTGTAACTTTCAAAATGCAGAAATAATTTGGGCTTCCCTTTTTTCAACATTAGGTTGGATTAAAACAAATTAATTCTCTCACCAAAAAGGACAAGTAGAACTGAGAGTGTCTTGTATTAAACTTACTGCTGGGGTAACGTGCAAACACACTTTCAGATATAGTTTTTTTTATGGTAAGTATGAAATATTAGTCTATACTTAAAATACTGTATTTAAAAGATCATTCCTGGACAGTCTTTCCCAAATGAGTTGTCCAAGCAATCAGTGGTGGATAGGTTTTCTTCTTAGTCTTATACGGTTGGCTTGCAAAAACTCTTGATAATGGGGAGTTAGTGCCATCCTCTTCTGTACAGTCCCTAAACATGATTATTCATGTGTGAATAATCATGACAAGAGTTTTTAATTCTTATTGCATATGTAGAATTCTGATGGAGAAAAAAGTCCTCAGGGGTGTGGGCATAAGGTAGAGAAAGTGTGTAACTGTTAATGACTCTATGTGTGAATGATGCAGCAGAGCTTTATTGAAACATGGGAAGGGTTGAATGTAGCATTTTCTTGTCAGGTTGGCAAGAGATGAGGTAAGCAGAGATCTTAAAGGTAAAAAGAATATAGTTTTACTGTTAAAAAAGCAGACCTTCATCTTTCTGAAGGGAAGTGGCAGTGAAAGGATTTCTGTCCTGATAAATTCCCCCTTTCCTTGTAAGAGGAGATTGGGAATAATAGGTGAGGCTCGAATATTAACTGTAGGTACAGTATTAACTGTTACCTATTAACTGTTGGTAAAACCTGTTACCTGTTAACTGAAGGTAAAAACCTTACAAATACTATGTCAGTGGTGATTGTTATAGAACTTCAGTTTAATCTCTCCAGGAATTAATTCTAATCATTAAAATGAAATTTCCTCATGGGAGGGACCCACACTGAAATGTACGAATAAACTCATAGAAGCTTATTCAGCATGCAAGTTTTATGATGTCCAGGGTCAGAGAAAACGAACTAATTTCAGTGCAGGATTTTGCTTTTGAAGAATCAGATACTGAAGCCCAGGTATTTAGCATGTGTTTAGCATCAGGCACCCCATCTCTGAATGAGTCTAGGGTCAGGTGGGAAGCAAAAATATTACATCATGTGATAACCATGTATGGAAATATACATGTAGAAAGAGACACAATTAGCCTCACATGACACTTCATTGATTCCTTTTGAGGAAATTACCCTGGACATTCCTTCCAGGCATGCACAACCAGTTGTCTCCTTTCATGTTAGAAGATTTATTTTCACTCTGCAACCAATTCAGGACGTACTGTAGAAAAGGTGTTTTTGCAAGTTTCTCAACCCAGAAGGCAGAAAAAAAGAGGTGGCACCATGAGCTAGTTGACTAGGTAGCTTAAATAAGCTTTGAATTTCTGTGGATCGTGTTGACTTAGTGGAGATACTGTCCAAAATAGACTAGCCTATTAACTAATCTGTGTGTTGAAATAATTGGGCCTAAGTCCTTCCCTTAAAGTATTTTTTTCTATTCTGGTGTCATGGAAATAATTTATTTTTTCTGTGACAGTTGTAAATGGCTATAGTACTGCTTTCCTACCTTGTAGATGTGTTATGAAGATGAATGCTCGAGTAGAAGTAATACTGAAAAAGTAATTGAAAGTAATATTGCTAAAGTAACAGAAGAGACTTTTCTGAGCTAGTTGGTTCTTATGCTCTTTGCCTGAATATCTCCTACTGGTAGATAGAGACATGATAGTTGTTAAGCTGAACCTTCAGTCTTTCCCAGAATCAATTTCATGGTGTAAATGGTATCCATGCTTCCCATACATTACATTATAGAAAATATTGTTGCTGGTCTAGTTCATGTAGAGATTATCACCCAGTCCAAAGCGGGAAAAGGTAGTTTAAGGGTGAAGGCTTAAAAAGAAAAAAAAAAAAAACATGATGATTTGGGCAAAACAGAAATAGCACAAATAATAATCACTCTGACAGCGAGAGTCATGATAGAAAGCACAGAGCAGTACAAGGTCAGAGATGAGAGAGGATGGCTCCCTCCCACACTTTGCAAGTGACCCAGCTGTGCATGCAGCTGTCAGGGTACCTAATAAGCAAAGATGCTACATAACTATTGCACCTACTCATGTTTGGAGAAACAGAGGAAATGTGGAGGGATGACACCTCATCAGAGAATATCTCTAGCATTTCCTCTCACCTAATAATGTTTAAACATCTCCAAATTATCTCCAGTTTGCTTTTCTTTTATCTTCCTGTTAGGTATCCAGTTTCCTTTTGCAAACTGCTAGTTTCCTTTCACATGATTTTTCACTGCTGTACAAATAATATGGAAGAAAAAAAAACTAAAACAAACTTTACTACTAAAAACACTGAGGAACTGCTTTCTCTAGAAAATTCAGTTGTGCCGTTTTATTGCTTAAATTCAAGTATCTGCTCAAATTTTATTTTGCTGGTTTCTACACTTAAGACTTTAACCTCATGATAATTCTTGTCATCATTTCATCCTAAAATAGATTATTTTGCAATTAATTCAAGATGTGAGTGTTTAATAATGGTTTTATTCTTTCAAGTTAAAATGAACTTTCATATCAAGAGCTCCAAACAGGGTCACCATCCTGTGCACAAAATAACTCCCAGCTGTACAGTTGCACATAAAAGTACTTGGTGTAAAGAAACAGTTCATTTCTTCTGCTTTCCATGGCACCTTAATAGCAGATCTCTCAGTACCTCCTCTTTGGACAGAGGTTGAAGCTTGAGTTTGCACTCAAGGAGAGGCAGATGCAGAATTAGTTCTCCAAATGTGGGTTTTAAATCCATTTTTCCCCGCATTGACCCCTTTAATTTAAAAGGTCACATTCAGATTGCTCTCTGACTTTTCTCTGCTTCATACCCTTCCCATCTTTTCCCATTTCACCTCACCCGTATTTATCTTTGTGTTGTTTCTGTATCAGAAACAGTGTGGCCAGCAGGAGTAGGGAAGTGATTGTAGCCCTGTATTCGGCGCTGGTGAGGCCGCACCTCGAATACCGTGTTCAGTCTTGGGCTCCTCACTACAAGAAGGACGTGGAGGTGCTCAAGCATGTCCAAAGGGCAACAAAGCTGGTGAGGGGTCTGGAGAACAAGTCTTACGAGGAGTGCCTGAGGGAACTGGGGTTGTTCAGCCTGGAGAAGAGGAGACTGAGGGGAGACCTCATCGCTCTTTACAACTACCTGAAGGGGGGTTGTGGCGACGTGGATGTTGGTCTCTTCTCACAAGTAACTAGAGATTGGACAGGAGGAAATGGCCTCAAGTTGTGCCAAGGGAGGTTTAGATTGGATATGAGGAAAAATGTCTTTACTGAGAGTGTAGTCAAGCATTTGAAGAGGCTGCTCAGGGAGATGGTGGAGTCACCATCACTGGAAGTGTTCAAAAAAACATGTAAATGTGGCATTTTGGGACATGGTTTAGTGGGCATGGTGGTGTTCAGTTGATGGTTGGACTTGATGACCTTAAAGGTCTTTTCCAACCTTGATGATTCCATGATTCTATAATAAAATATGTCCTTAAAATTTAGAAAGTGTACTAGATGCCACAGCCCTGCCATAGAAATTAGTAACTATCATCACATAACACACACATGCAAATATTCACATACTCCGTCTCAGTGGTTATGGTTCACGGTAGGAAGAGCTACAGAATTTACCAAACTAATAAATGTAGTTGCATGCTGCAAGCTAAAAGAATGCTACAATTGTTCTTTCTTATGCTATTATTTAAATAAGCAAACTTCATTACACCATTTCTTTAGAGAACAGTAAAGAAATACAGAAAGGGTAGGTTTTTTCTAATACACTTTTTGAGACTTTACTAAACTATCGAAATGGTAGTATATTTAAAGATATGTGTACGGGTATTGTTTATACCTAGGTGCTTTTCCTAAGTGTCTCATGCCTTCTTTACTGATAAAGCTTTTAATAAAATTTACAAGCTGAAGGTGGGGACAAAGGCCAATAGAATTCTATGTCATCTCTGCAGTCATAATATTTGCAAGCCGTGCAGCTCTCAAAGGCTGCTCCTGTGTGTTTGTGTTAAGGTACTCAGCCACAGTTTCTGTTCTTCAAACCTGACCTCTTCTATGCTCAAGTCTTCATTTTCTTTCCTTACTGTAGACTTGATTAGGTTTTTAGATATGGCGTTATGTTTTGTAAGCCACTCTATGAGCTAAGTACCCAAGCCTGCTTTCTCTCACTTGAGGTTGCGTGCCTTCTTTTACCCCAAGCAAACTTCTAATTCCACGCAAAGGCTCTATGAGAGAGACCCATTGGTATTGACAGTTTATCAGTGTCTATTCTGATGTCCCTCTTGCAAGTATCTTGATATTAGTTGCACAGTGTTTGCATAATGTGTACTTTAGAGTTTTAAAAATGGGCATTCAATATCAGTGCTTTCCAAAGAAGAGTAAAATAAATGAGGTTATACTGGTTACTGGAAACAGTGATATGCTGTTATAGGAGAACATGAGAAAAGCCTGATTTAGAGCCTGAACGATACGCAGTAGTGTCCCTCTCCCTCTGGTCCACACGTGTCTTCTTTTATATAAATGAATGCACATGGCTGTTTCATGACCAAAGCAGGGACAGCAATGAATAGGGCAAAAATGATAGTATTTTTATTATTAATGTTTTAAAGTTAATATTTGCTGAAAAATTATGTTCCAGGTAGGTGGTCAAACAGGTTCTCTATAGGACAGGGGAGAGAAAGAGAGATTAACATCTACCTCACATTCACAGATGTCTTACTCTGCAGATTCACTGACAAGTATGATGGTTAGCCCACTTGCATTTTCTTTGGATTTTTGACTTGGTGGGGAATAAAAATAGCTTCCTCCTCTGAAGTGAATTTTCTGACCTGCGACCCACTAGCTGGTTTAGGGTTTGTTCCCCATTTACTTGGCTCTTTGTATCGTTTTGGGTTGGTAGGGGAGGTTTCTGTGTTGGTTTCTTTCCTCCACAAAAGTACATACCAAATGAAAAAAGTCATGAAATAAAGTTTATTTCCTGGCCCACCGAGCTAGCAAGAGCGTTGTGCGTTGATCTAGAAATTCACAACTAAATAAAGGTAGTTCTAAGCTGATGCACTGGTAAGTATCTATTATAGGACAGCCTCATGTTAATGGCCCCAAAAGAAATCATCTTAACATGTCCTGTACTTTCAGCCCTCTGCAGGCAACCAAGCCAGGTTGCCAGGGGCTGGGGTGTCTGGTCTGGTTTCAAAGAAAGAAGGAAGATGAATTTTATCTAAAAAGAAATGCTAGAAGGGAGGTAAATTTTTAAGTTTATGTGGACCAGATGCAGTGAGGACACTAAGACAGGATCTTTTGTTCTTTTAGAGTACAAAAATGAGATTGATAATTCCATATTTTCTATTCTTGAAAAGATGTAAAATAAACCCCACAAAGTTGTTGAAGTATAGTCTAAATTTTCTTAGAGGAGAACGTAAAGTTTATTTGAATGTAGCATGCTATATATAAACATAATTGATTTTTAAAGTTAAAAATTTTTTTCTTTTTATAAATATGCTTATGTGAATTCATCTTTAGAAGCATTCAATAGGATTTATACTATACATTTTTTAAAATAGCATGTTGATTAATTCTGAAAACACAGTATTCTATCAGGAAAGTTAGACTACATGTTCAGAGAATTTTAATCTCTGTCCTGAATTTTCTGATACTGACAAAACAACAACATTACAATCACTAAAGTAGATACTGTCCAAATATTGTGCTTTGCAGCATAGAATATCTTACATACATTCTTCTTCTAAAATACACTTTCAGCACTTAAAATCATAAAAAGTGACATAATGCAAAACAAATCAAATCCTTCATTAGAAATTGGCACACAAAAAGAAAATATCATGCACATGGAATATTATGTACTGTTTTCAAGGGATTCTATTCCTGTTTATTCTTGATTCTTAGCATTCCCTTAATTTCAAATAAAACATAAACATGCTTATATAAATGGTATATAACGTTACACAGTGGACGTGGTTTTTTCTTACCATATTTCTACTGTACATGAGAGAAAGCTGGTAATCTTCAGCTGAGGTCAAAGATTGTCATATCAATATGATATAAAAATTTAATTTTTAAAGTTATATTCAAGGAATGTAATTACATGATTGTTTCAAAATCTAACACTTTGTGATTATCCCAAGAATAGTCAGACCAGTTTACCGCATACAGACAGATGGTTAGTGGGCAAAGACAAATCCATTAATAACCTGACATACTGTGATCAGCCTTAAAATATCACATTATCTATGCACTGTGAAAATGATTGCAAATTATATTAGCATTGTGTTTTGACAAAAGAGATTTCGTTCTGTTGGCACATACTTAATAACACAAAGGTACCTTAGCCCTACTATTTCTTAACTTGCACTATTCAGTTGAATATACTGCTAAAAATGGGTATTCTGTCACAGTACTAACAATGCTGGCAGTCGAATAGCAGCCATATTCTGTGCTTCTCTGATTTGATTTTTAAGTACATTTAATAATTCAATTTCTGAATATAGAAATGAAGCTATTTCTGCAGAGAATATTCTGTTGCCAATGATATTTATGGGCAAATATCTCCTTCTGTGCAGTTCTCTGTTGAAGGTATTTATCTCTTATTCATTTTTATTTACTTAAAATATAAAAGCTTCTTTTATAAACATTAGTATTACTGCCAATATAGAGAAGAAAAAAGTTTATGAAAACTTATACACCCATTTATCACTTTACTACTGCATTTTTATAAATAACAGATACACTTTTGTAACAAACCTGAACCATTTAAACATATTATTGATTTGTTTTTATGTATTAGGCATAATAAAATAATTCATTTAGGCAAAATTCTTTGATTTTTGTAATGCAGGAAGACACTTTTGTGCTCAAATAGCATAATGGCTCAGAGATAAGTATTGTCTATAATGGAGGGCTGCTAAGATGTGTATAATCTGTACTGCTTTCTGGAAATGTTTCTTGTCTTCATGAAACTCCACTCAAGTTTAGCTTCACAATATTTGTAGTCGTCAGGGCAACTTCACAACAACAACACATGTTCCAGCCCTTCCAATATTGACAGGAACTTCCTAAAAAAGGAAAAAAAAGGCAAAATGAAAAGGAGGAAACATTTTTAGTAGAATCCTATGGATAGGACTAGAAGATTAAAAGGAAAGCAATTTGTTTATTCAAACTAATCTACTGCTAAAAAAACCAGATTTAACTAGGGCTCTGAAAACAGAGTTTTGGCTTTTGGGGAAAAGGCTTTAGCAGCTGCTGAGAGTTACAGGAGTGTAGGCTGGTGTTGTTGCTTTTAACTTTTGTAAAAGACCTTCATATTCTATGTTCCAAAAAACCTGGACTGGGTAGCTACAAAAGGATCTTGATAGTTTTAAATATTTCCTCTTGGTCTCCCTGGCGCTGGCGATAAACATGAACATCTGCAAGTGCCTCCAGCAGAGGGCATTGCTGGCCAAGGCATGCCAGCCTAACAACGGCACATTCCAGCACTTCCAGCACGTGGATCACTTGCCGATGCACTGCCTCCACGTTTTAGTCTGAAAATTTTGATAGTTATTTCTCAAGAGAGGCAACTAATATTTTATACAAGCCAAACTTCGGTATTACTGCATCTTAATGATTTTTCCAAAACCAGCGATAATATTGCAACATAATCATTTTTGCTTTGCCCATTATTCAGACAGAATTCTTCCTATCTGCAGGAAGAATTCCTATTATTTATTAGGTAATTCTTCCTATTACCTCTGTCCACTCATTATTTTGAGCATCGTAGGACTCCACGGTATCCAGATACGTATGGCCATCATAGCCCCCAACAGCATATAATCTGTCCCCCAGAGGACAAATTCCAACAGCATCCCGAGGTACGCTCAAGGGGGCCACTGTTGTCCAAGCATCCGTTTTAGGATCATACCTAGGATGTTTCATGATCAAAATTAGAAAAATACATTGTAGAAACGCATTTCAAATTTAAATTACTGGTACTTGCTTCTGTTCTCCTGTATTATAGTTCAGCTTACATCATGAACTAGTATAGAGATTTATGAGTAATGTGATTAAATATTTAATTTAGCCACTAGAGGGGTCTTCAAGCTCATAAAAAATGCTCATTTTTTTGCTTTTTGATTACAGTCTCTCCATTTCAATTAGCTTAAACAGTCAATACATTTTGAACGTAAATGAGGCCTGAGGGAATGATAGCATGGCCAGTTGACTCAGCAATGTTAATATACTCTTTTTTTTCTTTCTCCATAGAGATTTTTGTTTTCTGTTTCTTGTCAGAACTAACGTTTTCAGGACAAAAAACCACAACACACTTGTCACTGCAAAATAAGTTAAACATACAGTCAATAAAAGTTTTTAACACAAGATGCGTGGCAGTATTTTACATCAGTGTTTATTTTATTTCCGATATGTACTCAGTCATATTTCCAATATAAATTCAAATGAATTCCAAGATAGTTCCAGCTTTACACCATCTAACTGAGAACAAAACTTAGCAATTGTTATCACAACAGGGAGTTGAATACTTGCTCAGTTTTCCTTTCTTGTCCCCAAGTGAGGCAGGAGTGTCAATGGATACCCATGGCCAGAGTTGTCCCCACTCGTTATGTTCCCTTCTCACCCAGGGCTCAATTGTTCTCCTGTCCTCCTACATTGTGCCACATGCCAGCGCAGTGGCAAAGCGACATTTGATACACAATACTTCTGTTACAGAAAAAAAATGTCCAGTATTTGCATTTTCTTATGAATTGTGCTCATCAGTGGAGAATAGAAAAATGGAATTAAATAAGGATCATATAAACAGTGTTTTCATTTTGAAAAGTAATTACTTTAAGAAATGGATATAAAGCCAAGATTCCACTACTCACACACTTACAGTTGTGTGCTACCAAAATCATTAGGCCAATATATTAATGTATCATTTAGTTTTAAAGTGTGAATTCAAGCTAAAGTAGTTTGCTTTGGTGCATGTTTCCTTTTTTTTTTTTGCTTTTTAAATCAGACCCTTACCATATGTTTTAGCCTGATTTCCTATAGCAACATAGTTTCTTACAGAAACAAGGCTCTTCCTATCAGTTTCCTCCATCAGAAAAAACCTATGTTGTGACTACTGCCTGTTTGAGTATGTGTTATTTGTTATATTTTTAACCTTTTGGTCAATATCAGACAAATTACTGGAGGAAGAGACAACTGAGAAATATTTAGTTCCTACAATATATGACACAAGTAGCCCAGACTTCGGATTTAGCACTTGAGAAATAGAAAGGCCACATGTTGAATTTGTCTTACATGTTAAGTTGTCTTTACCTGGCTCATGGGCAGCTCAAATAGAAGAGGGGAGGAATTTGCTTCTGAGGGTTAATTGTTATGTTATCACTAGAGCATTGGAAGTCAGTTATTCTGCTCAAAATATTATTTTAAAAAGCATAGTATGTTTTATAAACACAACATTCCAATTGTGAAAATATTTCCCTTGCTTCTATAAACTATTTTATATTTCCTCACTGGGATGCAAAAAAAAAAAAAAAAATCCTTACCTTTCTACACAGTCAGAAAGTCGAGAACAGTGGTTGGAAGCAGGTGCATCGTGACCTCCCACAGCATACAAAAACCCGTTGTACGTTGCAACACCAACGCCACCTCTTCTCTTCGACATTGAGGCACATATACTCCACTTGTTCGTGTGCGGATCGAAACATTCCATTGATTTTAAGCAGGAGCTTCCATCTCGTCCACCAACAGCATACAGTCTGGGATAATTACCCACAAGAAGGCAAACAATTTCAGTCTTAACTCTCACATTTTAATAGGAATTTTATTTGGTTAACTTCATTCAGACCACGTTAAAATTATCATTACGCCCGTTATTTGCTATCTGACAGCTATGCTCTGGAACTTTCTTTGCACAAAGGGTTTTGCATGCTGTGTGAAGGAATTTATATTCTTCATTTGCAGTGTAAATTTTCAAGCGGTCACATATGAAAGTTGAGCTTAAAAATGGATTTCAGCTTCTTTAAATGTGAGCTATAGATGGAATTTAATTGAAAGTTTGAAATATATGGGTAGTATTCCCTATGACAGGCTTATGGATTATTTGACAGTATCGCATTAAGCATTTTTCTTATATTGTTAATATGTAAAAGAACTTTAATAGCATCATTAGATATAAAAAAACTATGTCAAAATACATTAAATATATTTTTCTCAATGTTTGTATTTAAGAAAATCTGCTGGACAGCAGTTACTGTACAGGTATGTCATCTTGTCTGTTCAGCCTAAAGGCACTTAGCGAACAACTAGAGATTTAAACCTGCTGATGTTGGGACAACATGTAAGAATAAATGACAGAAATCCACATTAGGAAGCCTGGGGTGGGGTGGTGGGGTGGCTTTTTGTCAATTAATTTTACAGAGCCTGAATTTTTTTTGTATTTCAAGCTAACTTGAATGCTGCTAGACTGTGGTAGTATGCATACTGGATGTAACAGCAGGCGTGTTTAGATGTTAAGTGTGCCAGTTGTTCAAGTCCCTTTCAAATCCTGGCTATTACTTGCTGCAATGAAACTGAATTTACTTAGTGCAACTAATTAGATACCTAGGGAACACGTTGACTTGTCCAGAGTAAGTCACCTAAAACAGATCAGTTGATTTTTACTTGAGAAGCGCCTGTTTTTCTCCAGTGACTGGAAAAAAATTGTAGACCCTTCTAATGCATAATTTAACTAGAAAATTCTTGACCACCGTTACAAGAATATAACATTTCTAGCACTCTCTTCTGTTTGTGAATGGAAGACAGACTTGAGTTCAGTTGTGCAGTTTGACGGTTGAGCCATAGAAATCTTGAGGATTTGATTTGTTTTCTTTTCACATCATGCCATTAGATACAGTCTACTTGTTTACACAGCTTTCACAGAGAGAGGAAATCACTGTATATACAAACAGATTGGTTGGGATGTTTTGTTTTCCACAATGTGTTTAGAAACACGGTAGTGTTCCCCATTCTCTAAGGAAAAGAACAAATATGCTATTATTGACTGATGTTTTCCATAGAACGTTTATTGGTCAAAAAGTGTTGCTCCACAGAAACTTAAAGTCTTTTCTGGTGGGGTTGAATAGGAAAAAAAATATGGAGTGACTTAAGGAAACAGGAAAAATAGAAGCATTCTGCTTGGTTAGACTGCTGCAGTAGCACTGAATGATGGACATTTGATCTCAGCTTCCCCTGGTATGCCAAAAATTACATCACTAGACTCACAGACGTGATTTAAGCCAGACTGGAGACAGCTTGTATCAGGAGTGATTGAGAGCAGAGTCAGGATCAGGCTGGATTTCCTCTTTGACAAAGTGGTTTCCTGCATGTTGCTGTGGAAGGTACCAACAGGGGTTTCTGGTGAAGTTTATGCTGAAAACATTTCCTCTGAGATACAACAGGGACTTGAACAGGCAGTTCTGCCTCTCTCGGACTTTTGAGTTAATGATTAAAATTGTGTCATGTTTGAATGCAAAACCCTGACTTGTATGTGAAGAAGTCTTGCATTTGTAAATATCTGTTCGCTGACATCTTTTTTTCTGCTCTTTATCCTTCTCTTTCTCTGGAATTTCAGAAGTGAACAGGGAAACCAGTGATAGTTTCAGGATAAATGCAGTTGTCTGCCTGCAACTGTAATATCCGGGCCCCTACAAACTGTCATTGCTAAGAGATTTCCACAGATTTACATAAGAAGGAAGGCTGGCTCAAGCCATGGTCTCCAACATAACCTGGGGCGTTTTACAAGGCTTTTGTACTTATTTCCAGCACCAGACTATGTTGCTGAAGAAGGAAAACAGAGTTCTGTTAGGCATTAATTTATGAATTATTCTTCCTCATGCTGAAATACAACTACTTTCAAATAGGAACGTACAACAAGATGTAACACACTGTTCAATACAGCTTACCCACTAGATTCATACATGTGTCTGTTCCCGTGTAAAACTGCTTGAGTGCCTTTAGTGTCTTCGGAGGATGTTTAAACAAGTTTTGAAAATCTTGTTGGGAAAACCAATGTACAGTGAACGCATGACCTCAGTATATTTAAGCACTAGATGAAGGGCAGAATAAATCCGGGTGGGATGTTTATGCCATACCCAATTATTACACTTGGCTTTCTTTCGCTGAATACACCATACACCCTTAACGTTTTAAAAATTATTCTTGGCTGTGAACTTGTATGTTACAGTTGTAGATGCATGCAGGAGGTGTAAAATGACAGAAGAATGACTTGTCTTCTGTACAGGTTCTTTCAAATGATGTTTCCTTAGACACATTGATTTTAAAATGTAAACATAAACTTGGAATATTTTTTAAAAGTATCTGATCTTATATCCCTATAAGTTATATTATAGGTAAAATTCTGATATGCATGTAATAACATTTTCAAATTGCTATAACTTAAATGGGCTGAAATATGTTTAAAACATGACTGCAAGTGAGAACAATTTACCACACAACAGAGGAAAAGCTTTTCTTTCTTATTTTTGTGCATTACATTTTCTTTTTGTTTTCTTGAGGTGATTAATTACTGTAAGATTGAAAACAAAATTTAAGAAACTGTATTTCAAAGGAAGGAAGCACATGAAAAACCAAAGAGAGTTTTTCCTGTTGACATACTTGCTGTTTAGTGCTGCAACCCCTACAGTACTTCTAGGGGTTGACATGCTAGCAACGTAATTCCATTGCCGTGCTTGTGGGTCCCATCTTTCTACGGTATTAAGGTAACTCCATCCATCATGGCCACCAACAGCGTACATTGGTCCTTCAAGCATTGCTACTCCTTAAAAGATAGAATTAGGGACAAATTACAGTATCTAATAATTTCAGTGACCAATGGTGTATTAACTTCATACTTTAATTCCCTGTATGCAGATAAGCAATTTCAGCTGGTATTAAACTATCGAAAAGCTGCCTTGTCATTTGGCAGAATAAACAAAGATAAACAAAATACTTCATATAAATTGTTTTTCTGAATAAGCATTATCTTTTGCCAAAAGATTAGAGGAAAGCTGCTTTACTTCTGGCGTTCTCTTCTTGGACTTTCTTCTCTTCCACTTCTGTTGACCTTGTTCTGAATCAATTTTGAGCCTAAATGAGAAACAATGCTATTCGTTTAAAGAAAAGGAAGGATTGAGCCAGGCAATTAAAAATGTGCTGAAACCTACCACCTATTCCTTATTTTGAGCCAGCTGAACCTCTGTAGTCCTGCCAGCATAAAACCTGAGTGGGTGGGGAGCTGGTTGTCCTTACGAACTAAAGCACCATAACATTTTGATGCCTGTAAGGAGAACACACTTTTGGATAAGAGCTGGCTTGTATCTGTTGTCCTTGAGGCACATGAGAGTGAACTTGGCTGTCTCTGCAAAGCTCTGTATTATGGACATATCCTGTGTCACTCTCCTCCTCCAGAGAGAACGGCTTTGGTGCCTCCCCTTTGGGGAGCTGCTCCTGCCACCGCTGTTTGCTTCCTTTGTTGGGTAAGGCAAAATGTTTCAATCTGACTGCTTAAAAGTTTTCTAAATCTGTCTTTTCAGGCCTAAATATACATGGCCTGATTTTTATAAAAGTGCTAACTCTCCACGAAATCACACTGAAGCTAATAGGAGCTACAAGTGTCAGGCAGCCTTGCAAACCAGGCTGATGCACAGATAGAAGCGCAAATTTACCGCTGTAAATTGGCTTACTTGGGTAGAATTATGCCCCTGCAGTTGGTATGTCAGGAGGATGGAGTCAGTCTCTTTTCAGTAGTGCCCAGTGACAGGATGAGGGTCAGTGGGCACAAACTGCAGCACAGGAAGTTCCACCACAACATGAGGAAAAATTTCTTTACTGTGCGGGTGACGGAGCACTGGAACAGGCTGCCCAGAGAGGTTGTGGAGTCTCCTTCTCTGGAGACCTTCCAAACCCGACTGGATGCGTTCCTGTGCAGCCTGCCCTGGGTGATCCTGCCTGGGCAGGGGGGTTGGACCAGCTGATCTTCAGAGGTCCCTTCCAACCCCTATCATTCTGTGATTCTGTGGTAATTATAAAGACTTCAATAAGAATTATTTAATCTATTTTTATTTCTTTCCCTTTGCTACCTACTAGCATTTGTTTTTATAAATTTGACAGACTAGCTGGTAAGAACCCTACGCTATACTTTCTCCACCAAGCAGTGCAGAAGGTGATATAGGCAACAAAGTTTTACAGAATAATTCTGGATCAATCTTTTTCTATTATTCATTAAACAAAAATATTCTATGTCATTTGAACTTACCAATTATTTCAATCAATACCTGTTTCTGTAAACTTAAGAGAAGATAGCTTTTTCATAAGAACTGTGATATACAAATCATCATGTTCTTTCCCTTACAGTCTCCTCAACTGTAAACTTATCCTTATTTTTTTATAGTTCCAGAAATAAAGTCTAGATTTCATATTCATATTATTCATTCACTGTGAATAATATTAAGGATTATTGCACAGTAAAGACCCATAGGTACTAAGCCATGGCAGAGCTCTGTAAAACTTCTTGTAAATACAACGTTAAAATTAGCAAAGTTGTACTTATTTCCTTACTGCAATGTTTTCTTCAGTATGGGTAATTCTCTGATCTGATTTTCAGAGGCATTTGGTACCTGTGGGCTTAACTTAAGTCATAATTTAAAAAAAAAACTGAAAATCAGATTATTATTGTATTGCAAACATATCTCTTGACCACTAACTTGGACAAAGAGTTGATTATTTTCACTGTTGCTTATATTTTGGAATTTTCTAAAAGCAAAATTGACTCTGGAACACCAGTGCAAGTTAGGTGAATACTAATAAATATCACTGTTATAAAATTATGGCAATAGGCAACTCTGCCTTTGAAAAATATCTTCTACAAATATTGCCGCATGTTATTAAATGCTTTAAAAAGTTATGTCAACAGTGTTTGTGTCAAAATTCATTTCTATGATGTGACGCAAGGTATTTACAAAGAAAGAACACATCTTACCTAGGCCATGTCTGTGTGTTGACATAGGAGGCATTATAGTCCAGGCTTTGGTGATAGGGTTGAAACATTCAACAATGTTAGAAGTTTTCAGACCATCTCTTCCTCCCACAATATAGAGCTTGTTGTCAATTACTGCAACTCCAAACTGTAATCGTCTACCATTCATGGTACCAATTTGTATCCAACTGTTAGTCCTAAGGTCATATTTTTCAATTGTTGTGGTACCTGTAAAAATATAAGTATAATGAGATAGCCATGAACTGATCAGTACCCAGCAGTCAGTAGCCAGTACAACCCAAAATATTATTAAATTGGAAAGTATTGAAATTCTGTGTGTGGACTTTTACTGTGGCTCCCTGAGAACTTCAGTTACAAAATATGAACCTAGTGAGAAAGCTTCATTAATTGCATGCATATATGATTGCCAAATTTATGACTGGGGGCAAGAAGATGCAGAATGAAATGCCAGAAAGTTTTTAATACCAAAAATTTTGGAGATAAGTTAAATCTGTTACTCATTTAAATATCACAAGGGCAGGTTTTTTGTGGTTTGTTTTTTGTCTTTTTTTAATCCCTTATGAATATGGTGCCTCACAACTATGTATTCTTTAACCATGTTTGCGCTTAAACCATTAGTGATATCAAAAACTGAAAACATATCCATATGTCTGCCTGTCTTGGCAGGACTTGGGCATGCATCTTCATGAATAGTTTGGATATTTTCCTTTTTATGATGGAGACAGGCAGAAGGCGGAGTTGTGTGTGAGCACGCGCTTGCTTCCCACAGGTAGATTCCCTGAAGTTCACCTTTGCAGCTGCCTTGCAATAACTGCTTGTCTGATGTAATATATAAGCTGTATTTTCAATTTTTTCAGGTCACTGAACAGCTAGTAATATTTTTACTGCAACTATTCATAAGGCCTTAGCTCTCTGCCATTCAAAACTGACACTTTTGTATGCGCTGGCTCTTGTCAGTCACTCATCAGCCATAATTGTTCCTTTGAGAGCTGATTTAGCACAGTGGGGAGACGGCTGAGTGACAACTAAGGTAGAGGAGGCAGTTGGCAGGTGCACATACAGTGCACCCTGGAGCTCAGCTTCAGCTCGATTGAAGGCAACCAGAGGAAAACACCAAAGCTGATTTCCTGCCTGTTCCTTGACTGGGATTTGAGACTAGAGAAGTAATATTTTGAGAATTACAATAGGCAGTTAGTGGCTAAGGAATGATTTACAACAGCAAAACACCATGCAATAAAGCAGAGAAGAAAGGCAGTGTTTGCTTTAGAGATCTGCTAGAGATCATCTGCTATACTCAATAAATTCAGTGAAATAAGAGCTTCTCTCACGATATCTTTTTTCCTCCTCAACATGCTCTTCCAGATGCATAGACTGGGAAAGAAACTACCAGATCCATCTGCAATAAAAGACAGAATTTTTTCTTTTTCCCCTTTTCCTGTCTTCTTTTATTCTGAGCAACTGGATTTCTTTGACTGTTCTTTCCATTTTATTAGTCTGTTTGCTCTTCTTTGCTTTGATTCCTTCTCACTTACTCTATGCTAATATGTAAGTGCCCCAAATTTCTCAGATTAAAAAGAAGCATCTCAAATATTAAATAAAAAACAGGAAAAGTACATTAAGGTATACAGTGCGTAGGCTATAATTTTTACAGAGGCTTGAAGGTAGGTTTTGAAAGTTAATGTGGTTTAGGCACATTCACATTTTTCAAAATAACAGCCCCAAAGTAGCTCTTTGATCTTCTTTTGGTCATTTGAAGTCGGGATTTGACTTCATATACCACCTGAGATAAGCACAAATCCAAAGCTGCCATTCCCTGAGAGTTTTCTTTATCATGGAAAGCGTATTATTCCCAGAAGTGGTAGTTACTCCCTTCTCAGAGCTGTTCTTCCAGCGCATCGTACTGTCTTAGGTGCTGTTTCCTTTATCTTACAATCTAGCACAGGCTCAAAGTATGAGTCAGAGCTGTAGAGGACAGCAGGGAGGAGAGGAAGTGCTGTTCTTCTTAACCATCAAAAGGCAAAAGTTCAAACAATTGGCTTTATTCCAAGGTAATAAGTAAAAGAGGCACCAACAGGAAGTGCAGATGTTGACCAAAATAGCCCTTTCTGTGCATAACCTTTACTGAGAAAAACCTATTAGAAAAAGTTATTCTTTTTTTGGTAGAAGTTAGTTTAAAGATAACCTTGAATTCTGGCTTGTTTTATATAATTCATAAATAATCAGTATCACTAATGAAAGTACAATAATTGCTACTGTTTAACTTCATTTTGTGAAATTGTCCTAGGAATGAGTGTTTTCACGTTGTGATGGTGATGGACGTGTATTTTGCACTTGATTTGATTGTATAGAGATAGTAAGGTAGTGCTGAAAGATCTCTCATATAGGAAAAATCAGCCATCAGCAACTTTTTGCAAACCATGAAATGGATTACCTTCTTTGTGATTCTATTAAAAGTGAACTCACAGAGACAGAAGTAATACTGTTCAGCAAGTCCCTAGACTTTAAACTAATTATAGGTCTTTGGCTCCAAGCTGTGGGTTTGAAGTTAAGGTTCCTGTAGAAAATTATTTCATATACTGCCCACTAAATAGAACCGTGTAAAGTGTAAAGCTGTAAGCTGAGTGCAGTTGTGAAAATCAAATAATAAAAACTGGAATACGTTTATAGCATTTAAATTTCAACTACAAGCATGAAAAAAAATATGTATGAAGTTCTGAAAAAAAGCTGCACATACTGTTGCAATCATGAAAAAGTGCAAATTTTTCCATCTGAAATTTTATAATAAGGATTGATAAGATTTAGCTAAAAGTTCTCAACAGTTCAGTAATGCTTTTTGGTTTTATTTTCCTCCTCTTTAAAAAATTTCCCAGCCTTCTAGCTTCTGTCAAAAAATGGAGCACAGGGTTCTAAAACAACATTAAATGACTCTTGAAATATTTTGATTATTAATTGTTTCTTCTCATTTGTAAAGTCAAACTATATGCGCAAATTCTTACAAAACTTAATTTTAAAATCATCATCTGAATCAAATTTCTTTAGTCTGCATTTCCGTGCAAGTCTGCACTGCATATCATTGACAAACATACAATTCTTGCAAGAAGAAAAAACGTTTAACACGTAGCATTGTGTTGTGATCTTTTTTTCTTATTCATCCCTAAATTGCTGGTTTCCTAACAGATATCTTTAAATAATTGTCATAATTCTCTGACTGTCTGTAATACAATTAATTAATACAATCAAATTAATTTCTGAACCTACCTTTAGTGGCATCCATACCTCCCACAGCATACAGTGCACCCACTGTAGATTTTCTAGGCTTTGTTCGAGGACTCTGCATCATGGACCGTCTTTCTGGTAGAAGATGGTACTTCATAGCCTCCATAAGAAGTTTCTGACACTCTAGGTCGTCTGCAAACATTGGACTATTTTCTAGATCAGCTAGCAACTAAGAAATGAGAAGTGAGGATCTTATGTGTATCTAAATCATTAAATTTGTATGTACTTTAGTAATTAAAGTATTTGTAGCTACAAACACTCATTTTCAGTTTAACTCTCATTTGAGCTTTGCTGGAAACTCTGCTTTAATGCAAGCAAGGCAATATAAAGCTAGGAAAAAATGCTTTAAGTATGATGTCTTTGCTTTATTTTTTCTAAAAACTTTCTTTTAACCTTTAGAAAAGGTTAAAATTACAAATGTAGTACTGCATCCTCTGAATGCAAAACTCCTCTTGATGTGAGTATAAGCAAATGTAACATATAGTACTGGACATCACTGTGAATATTAGAATATATTAAATGAGGCATATATTTAAACACATATAGCATTTTGATACTTAATCCCAAATTGAATATTTGCAGCTTCAGCCATGGAGACCAATAAAGTAGCTGAAGTGTCCTGACAGTCTTGATATTCCTATAACCTTTTCTGATGAAATACATAAATTCTTCTATGACACAGATATAACAGTGTCAGCTTACTAGAAAAGAGTATGGCCATCTCTGGAGCTTATTCAATGAAGTGTCTCTTTCAGTCTTAAAGGACAAGTAATGTCAATGTTCAGAATAGTCAGCAGCAACCAAGACCCTTTTGGTCTTGTCTACTTTTTATGGCAATAAAGAAATAAGTATTGTGCTTTATCTGTCCTGCAGTTTGGTAAATCTAAATAAATATGTTTGCATGGGATCTAAGTTGCTGTGTTATTAGAGGAAAGCTACTACCATTGTTACCCAGCAAAGAAACACTCTACTTTTGTAATACTGTTAGACTGACATTTTTACAGAGGTAGTTCTGAGCCCAGTAATTATACTGGCATTGTGGGATTTTTTTTATCTGTCTTTACAGATAATAAACATACCTAGTATACAATTTAAAAACAAAACAAAACAAAAAAAAAAAAAAAGAAAAAAAAGGGGGGAAAAAAAACCCACACAGAAAAAAACCCACACAAAACCAGAAATTTTCCATAGAATTATTTGCTCTGTCTAAATGATGCTTGAGGCAAGCATTTCAGCTGGTAGTTAAGTTCCCTGCTAGTCCTTCGCTTTCATACCTGGGGTGGAAGTAGAGGCAGTCTAATATAAGAAAGAAGCATTCCTAGATCTCGCTGCCGGTTTTGCAAATCATGCCTCACCCACATCATTAACGCCTGGAATATGGCTTCTTCGTCTGGAACATTGATGTCATCACTAGACAAGAGCTTTGCGATTTCATTAGCAGGGAGTAAAAGAAATTCCTGGTTTTTTATTACTTCTGTGAAGTGTTCCTAAAAAGAAAAAAGATTTCAATGCACTGACTATTTTCACACCTTGAAATAACGTTTTCTTAGATAATGTAGGCTTTGCATATATTTCATTCCTGTTCTACAATGTAGGGAAATTGAATTTATATTCTCAAGATCACTGAATCTCTTCTACCATTTAAGAGAGATTTTGGTTGCTCTTTGCTGCCTTGCTCTTGGAGGACTGAAGAGTAATCATCATCTTCACACTACCATGCTTACAGATGTGTTTGTCAGGCTTCTTGTCAGTATGTCCTGTCTTAGGGATTTGCCACTAGCAGTTTTGTCCACCAATGGGACCTTAACACTGCAGCTTAATAGAAAAACAATTTGAAGATATAATGTGTATCTTAGGAATGCCAAGTGTGCATTCAAATAAACTGTGTAATTTCTGTTACAATCAGATTCAAAAGGTTTAGGCAAATTACATTGAAACCTTCCAATCCCTTTGCAATGAGCTGTGCAATGTGTTGACTATATGTCTCTGCTCTTAGTAGCAGAAAATACAGCAAGGGAAATTAAACTCACTATTCTAACAGTACTTTTTGGGCAATAGAAAATTGGACAAGTCCTAGTAAAGGGGTCTTAGTATTTAAGTTATTGTATGCTAAAACTCACCAGCTCCAGAAACGGCCACAAATTTTAAATCCCTAGAGTCATTCAAAGAATTATTTTTCATAAAAATAATATATTGTACAGCCGAGTTACAACAATATTAGAATTGATATTAAAATATATTAAGTATTCTTGCTTGTGCTAATTCCAAAGGAAAAATAATTTTTTATTAACATAAATGGGTTTTTATGTTACTTGCAAAGAAATGTATGTAGGAATTGGATCAAGAACTGGCGAAGCAACAGAGCTCAAAGGGTTGTGGTCAGCAGCAGAGAGTCCAGTTGGAGGCCTGTAGCTAGTGGTGTTCCCCAGGGATCAGTACTGGGTCCGGTTTTGTTCAACATCTTCATTAATGACCTAGATGAAGGGTTGGAATGTCCCAGCAAGTTTGATGATGATACAAAACTGGGAGGAGTGGCTGATACACCAGGAGGCTGTGCTGCCATTCAGCGGGAGCTGGACAGACTGGAGAGTTGGGCGGAGGGGAACCTCCTGAAATTTAACAAGGACGAGAGCAGAGTTCTGCACCTGGGGAGGAGCAACCCCATGCACCAGTACAGATTAGGGGTTGACCTGCTGGAAAGCAGCTCCATGGAGAAGGACCTTGAAGTCCTGGTACACAGTGTTATCCATGGGACAGCAATGTGCCCTGGTGGACAAGAGGGCCAGTGGTATCTGGGGTGCATTAAGAAGAGTGTGACTAGCAGGTCAAGAGAGGTTATCCTCCCCCTCTACTCTGCACTGGTGAGGCCTCATCTGGAGTATTGCGTCCAGTTCTGGGCTCCCCAGTTCAAGAGAGAGAGGGAACTTCTGGAGAGAGTCCAACAGAGGGCTACGAGGATGATTAAGGGACAGGAACATCTCTTGTATGAGGAAAGGCTGAGAGACCTGGTGCTGTTTTGTCTGGAGAAGAGAAGGCTGAGAAAGGGACCTTATAAATGCCTATAAATGTCTGAAGGGTGGCTGTCAGGAGGATGGAGTCAGTCTCTTTTCAGTAGTGCCCAGTGACAGGATGAGGGTCAGTGGGCACAAACTGCAGCACAGGAAGTTCCACCACAACATGAGGAAAAATTTCTTTACTGTGCGGGTGACGGAGCACTGGAACAGGCTGCCCAGAGAGGTTGTGGAGTCTCCTTCTCTGGAGACCTTCCAAACCCGACTGGACGCGTTCCTGTGCAGCCTGCCCTGGGTGATCCTGCCTGGGCAGGGGGGTTAGACCAGCTGATCTTCAGAGGTCCCTTCCAACCCCCACCATTCTGTGATTCTGTCAACTCATGTCTGTATTTGAAATTTTAATTTCCATTTATGTACCTGGAAGTAATATATCTTATTTGGGAACCGGGTTGAAGTAGGGCAGATGAAAAAAATTTAGTAACTGATATTTGTATTATTTGTTTTCAGTAGTTTCTTAACTTTCTGAAACTCTTTTCAGGAGTACCGTGGATGTAAATGTGGAAGTATCAGTGATTAAAGGAGATGTTAACTTTGCTCTGTTATGCATATCCTGCTTTAATATTTTGTGACATTCAGAAAATAGGAACAGGAAGGCTAGTCCACATTTCGTTACAAATATAGCACAAGATGTTTATCAGAACAAGCTCTATCTGCACGAAACGGTACCAGGCAGGAAACTGTTAATACTTTGCATCAATGGCTAAAGTAATTGAAAGGGAAGGTCCCCATTGTGTCTGTTTCTGTTGAATGGATGTGGTGTTTATAGCTGATTATTTTCTGAAAATGTTTAAATGCTACTAGTTCATTTGACTCGTCTCGTCTCTGTATTTACAGTACAGCTTTATAGTTCCCCTAAGGTATATGTTTGCAAGTGGTAGAGGCTGGCATGAAGCAAAACAGCACGTTTTATTTATCCTCTTCCACACACTTCTATGTGTGTGCATTGTTATGATCTCTTATCCTCCAAAGTTTTTTTAAAATCAGTTCAAGGGTTTAAAAGAAAATTTTCTATAAGGTTATTTCAAAAAGGTGTAGATCTCCTCTTCTGTCTCTAAATCGTTAGCAGCTGCAAACTTGGCAGGTGGTTTTATGGCATGCGAGGTCCTCTTTCATGGCAGCATTCTCAACCTGTATTGCACACAAGATACAGGAGGTGCTTCTAGAGGTGGAAATGCTCCCATTTGTTTTGAGAAAGACATAGTGTAAAGCTTATATGCGCAGTACTGCTGAGTCTCATAGATTCACCATCATCCTTCACATTAGACACTGTTCTTAAAGACCCAACTGTCATTTCTGTGACACAGTTTTAAAAAATAGGAAAAGTCTTACTCCTAAGGAAGACTGGAGGATTCAAATGGTCAAAAAATCTAACCAAAAAAGGCTATCTTATTGTCTGACATCATAAAATCATGTGTCTAACCATAACCAATTTTGTAGAAATCTGGACCATGAATTTAAATGCTTTCAGGTGATGCCTGCATGCTAGGGCTGATGGGAGAAGAGGCAACAGTGGAGGGGGGAAGTTCCTGATTTTGTCTGAGTATAAAATGATGTGGAGCAGCAAGGACAACACTATTGTACAGAGGCTGAGTGAACCTCTACCTTAAATGCCCTTTTTCAAACTTTAAAATATAAACGGAATCTAGATTGCTGCTAAAAAACCATTCATTAGTATGACAGGAAGGAGCACAACCAGTGCCCTCAATCTGCACATGCCACTCGCATTTATTTTAGCATGTGGAAGTGTGCAATCTCTTGCTGGAATGCTCTCAACGTTATGAAGCCTCTAAACCGGTTTGACATACTACACTAATATTTCAAGCATAAAGCTGCCATGTGTCTCCCTACAAGTAGTTCTTTTTATATCTATTTAGCTGTAACAGTTGCTATTCTTTCTGTGTTTAAAGTTGCTGTAGCACATCTTGTTGCCCTGAATATTTATCCCTTGATTTGGTTTCACAGCAAGCTCTCTTCTCTGTTTCCCATGATCTGAATATTCATTTCTTGCTTTGAACCAGAGGAGGATTATGCTCTAGTCAGGGATGTGCTTCTTTTTAGCATTCCAAATCTTTCCCGTACATTCTTTATTTTGGCTCTTTTTATGTGTGTCTCACCTTCGGATCAACTTTAGAATTTTCATTGTGTGGAATCAAAAATGTAAGAATGGTCCATTGCTGTTTGCCTCTTGACATTAGCCGTGTTAAGGCCCTATTATATTTTTTGGAAAAAATGCATAGAAATCATACTGCAAATTTAAGTTCAATAAATATGTCCTTCTACAAGGCAGAATTCTGAAACGGGAAACAGAACTGAATATTTGTTTTTCTAAGCGTACTTTTCTCTCCTTCCAGTACTCTGTAATAGTCACAGTTCTTAAATTCCCCTTTGGAGACTGAGCTGGGCAGAGATGTCCCTGCATCAGAGACTTTACATGGAGCCACTGCCTCAGTCTTGGAAAGAGCAGCAGCCCTGAGCCCCATGCAGCTGGCTCTGCTTCGCCAAAACCCCTATGTTGTCCAGGAGAGTATTCACACTTGCTGTTAACATTATAATTGCAAAGCAGTTGGGTTGTTCATCTTACCATAGTGTATGTGTGTGCCACCTTCAGGAGCTCTGTGCAGCCCTGAGCATCTCCGAAAGAGCGAATGCCCAGGCAGTTGGAAGGATGGAGCTGCTTCATGAGGAAGTTGCAGCATACCTCAATAACCTGGGATAGCTGGAGAAGACAAGCTGCAGCTAGCAAACTTTCTATAGTGTCTTCCTTTAACTCCAGAATACCTGTGCAGTTTGCATATAGGGAGAGAAAAAAAGTTTTCAGTGATTTTCTTTGTATTTTTATTACTTGGAAGCTTCCCACTCCCCAAATTTTCTACTCCTCTGAAAAAGTTTTGAAAAGATGTGTCCTGTGATTCACAAATTTTTTTTCCTCTCTTGATGAAGGATTCTTTAAACATATGTTTGAACAGATTTATAGAATTTGGTGAATTTTGAAGACAATGATTGGAACACTTTTATTGGAGCTTTAACAGTATTAGACCTGATTTTGCCTGAAAAAAGTAAAATAAAAAGAAAGGTGTGATTAGAGAAAAGCTTTTCCTAAAATTCATATATTCATTTATAAAAAGATATATCATAAATTATATTACACATAAGAACTTCAGTATCAAAAGCTAGGAAATGCCAGTGGTGGAATCAGGAAACCTGATTTCTTCCAGCATCTACTTATGCATTTAAATTTTTAATGAAATTATTACATGATGTGAGAATTTTGTTATGTTCATAGATAGACTAAAAGGTGTTATTTTAATAAGATCTTCCATTCTTATTGCTCAGTGGATGGATTCGTTCCCTAGTTGATACACAGCACTTAAATCCTATTCTGAAAAAAGAACTGGGGGTGGGGGGGGTAAGACTGCATTTTCCATTTACGATTACAACATCCAATTGCCTCAGAAACATTAATTTCTTCCCAGCTGCTTCTGTGAAAGGTTGATACATGCCATCTCCATGTAACACATGGAGAAGGGTGGTATTGAGAGATTACAGTCAAAACTATCATCAGAGTAAAACTGTAAGAAGTATCTTGTCCAAAGTCCACTTCTGATTTGTTTCAGTAGAATATATAAACAATTCTGAAAGTTATAGCTCTCATCTCCGAAAGTCACATTTATATTTCATTATCTAGGAAAAAAGTAGCAGTCATTTTAGAGTTTTAGGCTTGGTTATTATCACATGAAAACCTATGACACAAGCAGCAGGAAAATTCAGTTTTCCATAGCAGTCTTCAGCATTCTTCATTTAGCACAATCCCATCTCTTCCTGCTGTCACTTGCCTTGTAGCTTAAATAATACCTTCCAACTTCTGCAAGAAATGAGGAAGGACTGGCAGGCTGCAGAACAGGGCAATGTTTGAGTTTGCTTTTTATACAACTCAGAATAATTACTGAATGTATACAGCAAAATTGGTACATGCTTTTGTAAATAAAGATTGAAATATAATGCCTCAAAACGAAGACAAAATCCTGATTTGACGAGCAAGCTTACAATATTTCACAGTCTGGTGTTTGCTTTTATAGTCTTATATATGTTCTTTCATTTGGTTTTGCATTAAGTAAGCTGAAAGAGATGAAATTTAATCAAGTGGGATGATTTTGAGATGCACGTGGATAGTAAGCAGCCCACGACCCAGCTACTTTGCACTTGTACTAATCTATTTCCCTGGGTAATGGATGCTAATTCAGTGCCACAATATCACTGCGTTATACATGTTATGCAGCATTCCCTCTGGCCCTCTGTATTTATCCCCTTGTTTGTACACACAAATGGGTTCTAGTTTATGTATAGAAACTTATGTTTCTGATCAGGGTTGCAGATTGCTTAATCTTCTTGAGCTTTCTCTATGCAATAGTCTAGATTTATGAAGTGCCTGACCGAGCACGTGAAGAAGTCTCCTATTTTTAGCATTTATGTTAATATCAATATGTTGAATATAATGAGGTCTTTGTTTTACTTTGATTTTTTTTAATTAATCTAAGCTCTTTTGAAGTACTATAAAAATATCGACAAATACCTGTGATATATCTCCCAACCTCCCTGTCTCAATATCAAAACTGTGTTATTTCATGGAAATTGATATTGATAATAGCTGAGGGATGGATCAGTTTATGAGCAAATAAACTCAGAAAGTTGTTATTCTGGTCAGTTAAGTGTTGTTACTCCCTGGGGCAGTAATTTTCTCCTTTTGAGATTTTGGCATCTTTTTGTCAAAGTACTTCCGGACTTGGTAGGGGAAAAAGGGGTTTCCCTTTTACCTTTCTGTCTGGAGAAGCTGCCATCTGCATCAAGAGGCTTGCCAAATACCATAATGTGCAGACTTCCAGAATCTGCATAGGTTTGAATGATCTGGATGTTTCTAAATGTAATATATGCTACCAGAACAGTCACATTCTACAGCATTTTTCCCTGTTTGTTATAGAGCAGATGAAAGGGATTTCACAGTTCTCTGACTTGGTCTTTTTGGCTATTTGGTTTAACCGTTTTGGATTCAGCAATACAGGGGTAAATGTTGAAAATCGGAGAAAATAAGTTAGGGGAAAAAAAATACAGCATTCTGGTATTATAATAAAATATTTCATTAAGATAAAATCTCTATAATTTTTCAACAGAACATAAGTAAACCTTTTTCAGAATGTGGTGGCACTTTCTTGGGGTTAAAGTTGCTCTACTCATGGGTGCGATCATATTCCTGTTTTCCTCTGATTATTCCTACTCAAGAGTGAGCCCAATAACTGCCGCCCCACGCAGACCATTTCTATAGCTACCAATGAGAGGAAGGTTTATAGTACACTCTTCTGTGTCACTACATGAAGTGGGCAACAGGCAAAACATGTTTTTCTCATTAAAATTCCTAAAATAATTTGTATCTAGTTAAAGACAGGTGTCCAATATGAATTTATATGTTAACTTTTCTGCATATCTTCTAGAATAAGTTATGTAAACCAGTAATATTTACTCATCCTTTCTAGAGAAATATTTATACCACGTGTGCATGATTCATGCATGTATTTATGTACTACCATGAAATGGAAGAAGCAACAATTACATATGCATTGAATAGACTTTACCTTCCTTTACAATAATGGTGTTGGCAATGGAGGAAGAATTACCTGTGTAGGCATAGTGCACCAAAGCTTTCAGCGCATCAGGGTCTACTCCCTCCATCTTGATCTCCTCTTGTTTTGCTTCAAGTACATCATTAGTAAACATTGCAGCAAAATAATCGGACACTGCACTGAGAATCAACCTTGAAATAAAAGCATTTTAGGAGGACTGCAAATTACTTCATAATCTCAATACCGAGCATGAAATTCAGTATTATTATATAATAAATTGTCTGTGCAACAGAAACATTATCTTCAGCATAGGATTCAAATCTTATAGCAGTGAGCAATGAAGTTAAAAGGGTAATTAGGAATCTGATTTGCTCCCATGGTGCTTGTTTGGTCAGATTTTCTTCACTATAGTTTGACAGCAGCAAGAAGGGAAGATGGACGTTATCAGTAGTTCATACTTGAATTTCATTCTATTTGAAAGAATGAATATGAAATGTTGATCACATAATTTTATTCCATTGTTAGCTGATGTCCTAATTATAGTAACCATTCATTCATAACTAAACAGGGTAGGCACAGATTGGCCTAGCATTTGGAAATTTCAGGCTTTAAAGCCATGTAAACAATATTGGGAAATGTACCTGTGAGCTGGAATCTTTTGGTCACCAACTATGAGAAGGACATCACACAGCTGCTTCTGCTGCAGATAATTTTCCATTTTGCGGAAAGTTTGCTCTGCATGGTTTGTAGACTGGAAATACTCATCTGACCCATTGGTGTTCATTCCAAGCAGTGAGCTGCTGGGCGTTG
>NW_010565361.1:0-6444 GCF_000687285.1 Phaethon lepturus | reverse complement strand
GAAAGAGGCAGTGGGGTAAGTTTAGCATTATAAGTGCTGATTCCGTTCTTCATATAATTACTTTTCAAATGGCATTATAGAAATTTTTTAAATTATAAAGCTCATATGATCCTGGTCTTACTATGCCGCCTTCTATTTTTTTCTGTTTTCACTTATAAGGCTGCACACAAACTGTAGTTTACTACAGTTAGCTGTAGTAGGTGGTGCTACTGAGTTTTCTACTTCCTAGCAGTTTTGTGTCAATGATCCACTGTCTGCACAGCATTGACATGTGATAAACGCAGCCTCCTGATCATTCACAAACAGAATACATAAAAACCAAATCTATTTTCCTGTGATATTAATATGTAAAAATATGTGTATGAAATTTTGGGTATTACCTGTCTTTAGGTCTTATTTCTGTTTCTCTACATACTTTGTATATTAAATTACATTACTAAATGAGAATGAAACAGAAGACAATTTGACAAGGACCATATAATTCTAAACAAATTACCAAATTAAAAGCTGATGACATCAGTACATTGTATAGACTTTAGAATCTGAATGCAAATAATAGATGCAAACTAATTTATCTGCTTTTTCATGGAAATGTACATTATAAAGATATTCCTCCCACTTCAGAATTCTTTTAGCTCTCCCAGTTATAAATATCCCTAAAACCTATATACACCATTTCTCTTATCTCACTGTTTTTTTTACATCATTCCTTACTGCCTTTTAATATGGATTATGTTGCAGATTGAAACGTCTTTCTGATATTTTCTCAGAAAAATATTTATTTTTATATTCATCTGTTTTTAGTGAAACAGTAATACATTTGTTGACATAAATGTATAACATATCTTGAAAATGCTGCAATCTTCAGCACTATTTTAGTTAAAGAAATTTTTAGAAAAACATTATCTCTGTTTAATATCATATATTATTAAAATGTAAAGCACCTGTTTTTTAAATTTCCAAGCCCAACTAGGAAATAAGGGCAGTTGGTTGACTAAATTTACTGGTTGTCTTTGATACTGCTAATGCATATTCATAAATGATTAGGAGACATAAAACCTCTTAATGAAATTAATGCATTAACTTTGGCAGAATACTGGATTACATTCACAATTGAACATCTAGTTCAAAAAACATACAAATAAAAATAGGTAAATCAGGTAGAAACAGTAAAGTTATCAGAAAGATAAGTTAGATCATACCTTTTCAAAGATCATACCTCATTAAATAGCTAGTCAGAATTCAGAGGAATAAGTAGAAATCAAATGATAATGTAATATTGAATTGAGACACAAGAGAGCTTTCCATCCCCTCTGCAATACAAGAAAGTTACTGCACGTCAGTGCTTTTCAGAACGGCACGGAACAAAATCACAATCGATACGGCTATGGCGTGTTTGGGTTTTTCCAGATACATCTCTTTCTTCCATCT
Organism: Phaethon lepturus; assembly: GCF_000687285.1. Classification (NCBI taxonomy): domain Eukaryota; kingdom Metazoa; phylum Chordata; class Aves; order Phaethontiformes; family Phaethontidae; genus Phaethon; species Phaethon lepturus. The sequence continues at coordinate 5,013 of NW_010565361.1, read as the reverse complement.
CAAAATCTGTCAATATGAAGTTTTCTGGATTTTTGTATTGCATTTATAGACATCGCACAGCCCTTTGGAATCTGGCATCTTTCGGGCACCGGTATGTCAAAAGCCTTCAGATCCCCAGTGTATTTGATGCTTTTCAGATGCACCAGAGTTCAACGTATTCTTTCAGGCCTGGCCCTGCCAGACTGGCTGGATATGTAAGATCATTTACAGTCTGCAGAGACACATTATTTCTGATATAACTGAGGTATGTCAGCCCTGAGGTATATGTATATGTCCCCTGAGAAACAGCAGACCTGATGCGTCTGAAAGCCTCAGATGCGCTGCGTGTATGTGCACATGCGTTTCTGTGTAGGCATCCTCGGATTATACTATTAATTGCAAACACATTAAGATATACCAAATCAGTGCAATAAACTCTCTAGCTTTCTTTTGAAGCTCTTTATTACAATTTAAAAGGCATTTTCTTGTCTGGTTTTTTTTTTTGAAAAAGGGGCGAATCAAGTTCACCTATAATGTGCATCCTTTGTAGTTTACAGCTTACAAAAATTAATTTGTCTCAGTGAGTTTAAAGACTATACTTTTTTATTTGTTTTCCTTCAATGCTTCATTGAAAATGAAGAAGCTACAAAATTGGATTATATGCTCATTAGTTTTGCATCAGCTACTTCATGCTGTACTCATACTCTGTAACGTGCATGTTTTGCTATTTGCCTCTTAAGCTTTCTTCAACGTTTTTCAGAAAATCATTTTTTCAAAAATATCTTTTTCCAGATTCATTATATCCACTCTAAATATTGTATTTAAGTATGTATTACATTGCATTTATCCTTAAGGTTTGCAGAAATCAACTAAAATAATACTTAACCATCCCTATTGCAAATGCACAGCACTAGTTTCTTTAAATAAATTATTTCCCATAGTGTGTATATATCTGTGAGTAGAGCAATCATTTTTAAGCTGCAAATATTTACAAAGGGATTTAATGTCTAATAATTTCCTCCAGTCCTGGGTACTTTTTTAACATGTTTTGTAGGGTGACCTTTAACTACAGCAGAAATACCATAAATTAATTTCAAAGACAAAGGTCTTCAGAGACTGAAAAATACTGGAAGCAAAAAAAAAGTGCTCCATTAACTTTGTTAATGTTATAATTGCTGCTTTAGCTTCAGCAGCTAATTCAAAATGGTAGCTATAGTGTATTATGGAAGGGAAAAACTAAATTTGAAGAGAAATATTTATATATTTTCCTTAGTATATGCCTATCTCTGCAGAAAACTCAAATATTGACCTTTAGAATACAGTACTGGGGACCAGTGAACTAAAGAAGACAGAGATTAAAGTACCTTGAAGAAAAAGTCAGTAAAATTATCCTTGAATTTGATGCATTTATGATGAATTATAATAGGGGATGCTGTGGACTGTAGTACAAAGATAGGTAAGCGAGCTGCAAATGTGTGACTACATCTACCTGTCACATCTTGTTCTGTGTGGTATGGGTTAATGTGTTGAGAACACATTCAGAGAACTCAAGGCTCATGTGAACCTACTCAGACAGGAAGCATGTAGAAGATGGAGAAATATTTGTTTTCTATAAAATGTGTACAAGTTCGGACAAACAAAACCTTAATATTGAGTAATAAAAGTTTCCGAAAGTGTATTAACACTGTGATGACCAAGGAATTTTCCACCCAGTCAGGAGGGAAAATTATCAATGAACTGTTCTGAAGAATCAGAAACCCAAATTGCTTAATGTCATCTTTGCATTAGTGTTCACTAGGATGCTGGATGTATTAACACCAATAGCTTTAGCAACAATGGCTTAAGAACATGCATTAGCCTAGAGAGACCAGAGATAAATCTACATTTAAATGATTCCAAAGTAGCTGAGCTCTATGAACTTCATCTTAGGTAGAGAGCCAAGAGAAATAATTTCAGAGTTTTCCTGTAAGGACTTGTGAAGGATAGTGAAAATATGGTACGATTTTAAAAACAAAAAAGCAAGAAATTTTGAAACAGACAATATAAACTGAAAAACTGAAGAAATAATCAAAAAGTATTAAGCATCTAGATGACAACAAGGAGAGCCAGCCTGCATGGCTGTTCAGAGCAAATCATGTCATAACTTTTTTTTTTTTTTTGACAAGATAACAAAGCTTACAGTAGTTGTCAGAAGTCATCGTGACTTTTGGATGACTTCTGACACTATTTCACGTGACATTTTCAAAATCATGCTAGGATGGCATGTTTTAAGTGCAATAACTATGAGAGATAATAAAAAGAGAGATAAAGAGAAATATAAGCCAACAACTTGTATAGCTACTCTTGAAAATTTATCAGGGATTCACTTTCAAAGGCAGATGATGTTCTGATTGAATTCCAGGCAAATTCTGATTCTGATGCTGCTCCATATTTTTATTACAGACAACCATAAGATACGAATAAGGTTTGTTATATGACAGCAAATCACAAACTTTTTCGGAACAGAATTTAAATTCAGAGAGCCATCTTTGCCTTTGTTCCTTTTAAACTTTAGGCAGATTTTTACTTTTCAAAGACACGCTCACACTTGCATGTGGGTAATTACCTGACTGAAACACAGGCTAAGAAATGACCGTTGAGGTAACAGCTAGATTATACTGGCCCCCAAACAAGCTGTGACTCAACAACGGTGTTGTGGAAGTAAGACTTCATCTTTTCTTTGGTCAGGAGAATTGAAGTGATGAGTTTTGTGGTTCATTCCATGCCTACAATTCTTAAAATTTTTGAATTATGTTAAAATTCTTTTCTGTCTCGATAAAGTACTCTTCTTTAATCAGCCCAGCACTCTTCATTAATCAGTATATAAAAGATAAATTCAATTTTCCTCATTATGTAATTAGAACACGATAAAACATAAATGCCATTTATTTGCCATGTCCTTTTTAAAATTCAGTATGCCTTAAAGTGCCTTATTAAGTGTGCCTATGGCCAAAAAACGGAAAGTAAACCTTGTAATAAGGAAATTTGGAAGCATAATAACGCATGAGGAACAGGTGATGAAATGCAGTATTTCTATTTTGTTGTTCTTGACAAGGCTATTATTTATATTTTTATGGTCACCACTTCTCTTTTGGATATTTGTTGAATGTACCTAATTAACCTGCTATAATATTTGTGAAATTCAGCTTAATCAAGTAACAGTTCAGTTATCACTGTCATAACAGATTTACATTTTGGATCAGCTTACTGCTGCACTGTAAATCATACCAGCCATCAGCAGCAAACTGGATACCAGTTAGAGACATTAGACATCCTAAGGACTTTATCATAGCTGAAAACACCAATGTGACTTCAGCTCTGTCGCGCACTGCATGTGCTTTAGCGGTGACAAGGCATGAGACAAAACTGCAACTTCATCAATTCAGCTTGTTTGTGCAGCAATATTTACAATGCACCTCATCTTTTTTTTTTTTTTCTCTCATTTGTTCCTGCTTATTCAAGAAAACTGCAGTCAGCCCCCGCATAGGCAGACTGTCTCCTATGCAGCTGTCTGAGCTCTGACTCTCTGTCTGTTGGGTGTGTCGTGGGGTTGGAGATTGAGAGATGCTGTTTTCCTAGGTCAAATCGTAGGACCGTAGCAGCTGTTAGAGATAAACCACACCAGTTGGCTGAGAAATAAGAAAAATATTTCAGTTAGGAAGCCATTTCTGAACACAGATAAAATAATGATAAAGCCGATGCACCTCTACTAATTGTTTGCTGGTATAATTATGCCACAGGAGTAAATGTCCCAACCTCAGCCTTAAAATTTCTGCTGCAATTGTCTTCTTTATTCTTTGTAAATGTAACAGCTAGAGGTTATGTTGAAGATTTTAGGGTATGGGTAAAAAACTTTGATCCAGAAGAGTAAGGAAAATTGTACTGTATGTTGATGACTGCTGAGGCAGTAATATCAACATGAGGTAGTAACAATGCCAGAAAACGATGTGGCAAATGAAGAAATAAGCAATTGAAATGTATAATTATTTAAGTGCTGATTTCTAACCTATCTAAATTGGAAGTTTATACTGACAATTCCTTTAGAACTTGGAACTCTTGAAACTGCCTATTTTTAACACTTTTTTATTGCTAGTATTAGCATAAACCTGCCACTTTCCTCAGCTGGCATTAGTTAAAATAACTTTTCCCATTTGGGATTACAGGTACAAGTGTAAGTGTGCATATCATTAAACACAGGAGCTTCAGCATACCACTGAAAGTACTGTAGCTGTTTTGTTCTTCCCCCAGACATGATAATATACACATGAATGCCATTACGATTCATATCAGGATAATTTGGGTTAGGATATTTTGAATTCTCCTATGAATAGAAAGCATGTATTTGGTGGGTTAATTCCACCGGAAAACAGAGGCTCCAATCAAACTGCAGAGCCCCTGAGCCCTGTACAGCCCTTTATGCTGGTGTCAGCTGTGGCCATTTCATGATTTCATGTTACAAAGAGAGGTAGAAGCAAACACTCTCCCCAGTAAGCTGTTTTCCTTTGGAAATTGTATATTTATTTTTTTTTAACAGAGGAGGTTAATTATAAAATGATTTTCCAGGCTCACTGCAGTGCAGATTGCTCCTATTAGCACGTGTACTCCCTCAGTTGTTGATCTTTGCTACTAGGAACACAGTTTGTTGAAAGCTTCATGCATTCCTCTATTGGCATCTTGTGTCTACAGTAGAGTTTTATGTGTGCAATTTGCTGTACACAGATAATTAAGTAGTGGGATGTTGCTGTGTACGTAGTAAATGGTTTCTGTAATTTATTACTGTGCAAAAGCACAGTAAGATCTAGTCCAGATCATCTTTAGTTGCTCTATAGTACTATGTGAATCATTTTTGTTCAACTGTGCAAGACAAACATTTAAAAATTTCACTATTATATAAACGCCTATTCAAGAGTCACTGTCCATGGGATTCTGTTTGTGAGTTTTAGGGCTCAGTTTTGAAAATTGATCAGCGGTGTTCCCCAGGGCTCGGTTCTGGGG
>NW_010565360.1:980-5346 GCF_000687285.1 Phaethon lepturus | reverse complement strand
CCGGCATCGGCGTCGCCGGCTCCCAACGCCAACGTGGATTGCGCCAAGACGGCCAGGAGCTCTGTGGAGAGCACCGCCTCGGTCATACAGCACGTCGGGCAGCCTGTCGCCACCCCCGCGAAGCACGGCAATAAGGTGGCCAAATCCTGCAGCCAAGAAGCCAACTTCAAGGCGAGCGAGACCGCCCTGGCCTCCAGTCCCATCTTCCTCCCGCCCAACGAGGCGTTTCGCTCCCCGCCTCTGCCCTACCCCAGGAGTTACCTCCCGTACCCGGTGCCGGAGGGGATAGCCATCAGCCCTCTCTCCCTCCATGGGAAAGGACACGTGTATCCGCACCCCGTCCTGCTGCCCAACGGAAGCCTCTACCCTGGCCACCTGGCTCCCAAACCCGGCCTCCCCTACAGCCTACCAGCGGGGCGGGGGGAGTTCATGACCTACCAGGACGCGCTGGGGATGGGGATGGTGCACCCCATGCTGCTGCAGCATTCGGCTTTGGAGATCAATAAGGAGGAGAAGGTGGAAAGGAGGTCGCGGTCGCATGAGAGGGTCCGCTACGAGGACCCGGCTCTGCGGGGCCGGTTGCCGGAGCTCCTGGAGAGCAGCGGGAAGATGCATTTTGAAGTACCCGGCGACAAGAACGTGAAATTGCACCAGAGCTCGGGCCACGGTAAAAACTCGGCCAAAAGCGACAAACACCTCTTCCCGGATCTTCTGCGAGATGAGCAAGAGGCTAAAAGTGAAGCAAACATAACGAAAGCCAGCTTTGCTACGGAAAGCAGTAATCAGGCTAATGACCCTACAAAGCACAAGGTAGAGCAGGCGTCGCAGCACAGAGATTTTATTGTAATGAGAGAGGAGTTTGGAAGAAATAACGATCTTCATGAAACCTATAATTTCAAGCAAGCCCAGAGTTCGTCAGTGTTCGGCTTAAGGAAAGAAGATTTATCTGTGAGCCAGCCTAAAGAGAGAGTGACGGTCCAGCCTTCGCCCGCTTTCTTGGAAAGCGCTCATGAGAGCGATGCTCCGGCTCTGGCTTTTGGCAAGGTGCAGGAGGACGCGAAGCCGTTCTGCATGGGGACCGCGCCGCCGAGCATCGACGCCAGCCAGGCCTATACCAAAGACGGAGCTGACGATGCAGAATCTGCCGATGGCAAAATACTGAAACCCAAGCCGTCTAAGTTGGCCAAGAGGATCGCAAACTCTGCTGGTTACGTAGGTGATCGATTCAAGTGTGTGACGACCGAACTGTACGCAGACTCCAGCCAGCTCAGCCGGGAGCAGCGGGCGTTGCAGGTGAGTCCGCGCGGTCCAACGACCGCCGCGCTTTTTGTCGTTATTTCTCTGTTGCAAGTCGCAGTCAAGTATTAAAGTTGAGAGAAGCGACGCAGGTGGGGAAATCAGAGTTTTTTTGTTAGGGCGTACTTGCCAGAAAGAGTTTTAAATAGCAAAGTTTGTTAATGAGAGCGAGGCAATGTAAAGAATAGTATGTGTGGCTTTTAGGAATGTACGTGCTAGTAAGCGTTAAAGGGCTTTTGCTAAGATCTGATAAAAATGTTAATGTACATATGAAATGTTTGGGCAGTTACGGAGGGGAGTTAGAGAGGCATGCATGTTACCCTGGCGCTAGCGATGGCTGTAATTTCTCAGCTGGCCTGTAGTGCCAGCCAGCAGAGGGTACCCAGAAGTTGTGATTAGTATGCCAAACGTGCCGTTTGATGGAGAGGAGTCGCAGCCATGTATTAGCGGGTCTCAGGCAACGTTTGCGCCAAGCGAACGCGTAGGGAAGAGTAAGAGCGGTATTGAGGTTGTTGCTGAGGGATGACAGACAGATATTGTATAGGAATATCCTTAAGGTATTTTACTTTTAATGAAGGGATGAGTTAAGCCAAATTGTTTTGCATTGTTAAGAAAAGAATTGGTTTATGCTTATAAAAATGGATGAAATTATCTAAATGATCCATTGAGTGCCCATTTTAATTACATAGATGGAAGGATTACAAGAGGACAGTATTTTATGTCTACCTGCTGCTTACTGTGAGGTCAGTTCTTCAAATTTTTATTACTAGACTCTTACATAAACCTTTGAGTTAAATTTCATTTCCAAATACACAAAGGGAAGTTTGTGGGCCATGGTCGTCTTTATTCATTGTACGGTTTTGTGTTGTTTTGTTTTTTTTTTTCTTTTTGTTTTTGTCTCTTTTTACCTCCAAAACAGAATGTTTTTTTTGTTTTGTTTTATATACAGTGTACATTTATATATATATTTTTTATATATATACTTATATATGAAAGGATTGTGTGACTATTTGCATATAGATGCTAGAACACTGTTTAACAAGTCAGGTGTGTTAAACTCTTACCCTAGCTATCTATCTCAAACATTGGTTTTGAGCCGATTTTTCTTTGGAAATGCTTTCATAGAAGGTAAGGTAAATGAAGTAGCTTTTATCGCAAGACTTTTTTTTTTTCATATCAATTCTCTTTCTAGCGTGCAATGATGCGCTTCTCAGAGTTGGAGATGAAAGAGAGAGAAGGCCAAACAGCTACCAAAGACTCAGAGGTCTGCAGATTCAGCCAGGCAGACTGGGAAAACTTGAAAGGAAACAGTGAAAAGAAGCCAAAGTCTGTCGCTCTGGAAGATGCCATTGCTGACCAAAATGACAATGACAGATGTAAGCGAATTTAGATGGCTTTCCGAAGCGCGTACGTGTCTCTCTGCCGCCGCAGCTTGTGGCAGAGCCGCGCGGGCAGCGTAATCTTCGCATTCTCGCGGTGTTGCTGGTTAAAGTCGCTGACCTCAGCCTCTGCAGGTACGGAGCAGCCACGGCTGGGGCTCCCCGTGCTTGTTTTGGGGTCAGCAAGTTACTGGTACGGTTGTACCCGCTTTTCAGGAGGTAGTTAACTGTCATCGAAGTTACTGTCTTAAAGAGATTGTCTGTTTAATTGATGGAAGTACCACAGCAACCAGTGAAAGCAGAGGTCTAGGGCTATGTTTTAAATGCAGAGGGGAGGTGGGGGAAGAGTGAGAGGCAACAAGGAGTTCAGCTTCCTGAAGGTGCTGTAGCGCTGGGAAATGCCGATATTGCAGCTTTCCAGGCAAGGCAAGGATGGAGAACAGAAGGGTGATGGGGAGCGGGGAAGGACGTGATCTGCCAGGCTGGCTTACCCATGAAAGCTGGCTGTAAAGCTCCCGACGATGAGTTTGCCGGGGTGACTCCTTGCTGCAGCGGCCGGGGCGGTGCATGCAGCCGGCTGGCAGACGTCCCTGCGGGCAGGCGGGGGACTGCGAAATTCCCCATGGGGCTGGCTGCTCTCTCTAGGCTGTGGCAAGGTGTCAGAGGACTATGGAAAATGCGTGCTAGCGACACTGTCCTAAAAGTAAGATAAACCTAAATAAATAAAAGGTATCAGTGTTATTTTTACTGTATGCAAGAAAAATCACTTATTTTGGAACTCTTGGTAAGCATGTGGCTTCCTTCAATGTCCCATTTTTTTTTTCCTTTTACCGTATATAATTAAGGAATGGATCAGTTCCTCCTGCTGCTACTTTGTTTCTAACAACTGGGGGGGGGAAATTAGGCTGAAAGTATTGCAAAAGAAGAGGAAGCACACTGCAGACTGCGTGGTGTGTGTGCCTGTGTGCGTGCACTGTGTAACTTGGTGGTTAAGTGTGCTTTTCTGTAGGTGGAGATTCATGAGTAGGGCTAGTAGAAAATTTCATTCAGGCAATTTAATAACTTTGAATTATTGTTCTGGTCTTTGGTTAATGCTTTTGGCAGAGAGCATGCTGGTCAATCGTACTTGCTCGGCTACTCACCTAAATCAAGTTACTGTGGTATTGCTGTCACTGAAATAACAACCTCAACAAAAATCGGCCTGGCAAAACAGTGAGGGAAAGTTTTAATTGTGGAAGTGGAGAAGGCACCAAGAGGGGCGAGAAGAAAGGCTGAGCCCCTCGAAGCTGAGCGGGCTTTCCCTTCTCCAAGCTATATCGCGGCAGCTTTGGGGAGGAAGGCACCGCTGCCTTTGCAGTCCCCATGCTAAGGGCGAGAGCTCGGCAAGCTGCCGCCCCGGCTCTCCCCCTTGCAGCCCCCCTTGCTCCTCAGAGGGCTCAGGGTGCCCTGCTGATGTCCTCTGTTAAATCCCACCCTGGGTGTGCTGGAAAGCGTAAAAAGCACCAGCAGCGGGGTCCTGCCAGCTTGCTTGGGGCAAGATGGGTCTGGGGGGGGCGAGAGGGGGATGGTGGTCTGCGGGGTCAGGGATGAGCGCAGGGGAGGGGGGGAGAGCCTGCTCAGGGGCATGGGGCATGCTGCTCGGGGGGCTGCGGAGAGGAAGAGCGATAGAGGATTGTTGTTTATTGAAACAC